>NW_003303610.1:124037-128407 GCF_000142945.1 Phytophthora infestans T30-4
TCCTCGCGAACGCGTCCGGAGCATGGTGCCCCCCGCGAGGACGACACCGAGAAGGGCAACACCTGCCCCAGCACTAGAGGGAGCTCTCAGCTCACCTCGGGCCATGCCTTTGACTCCAGCAAGGATCCATCCTTGCGGGCGGAGCTTCTGCCACGCTCTCTTCGCGTCTTGGTCACTACCAACGGCACGTAAGTGTCCTTCATCGACACCGTGTACCCTTGTGGTACTCAGTCGTGGGGCCGGTGTCTCCCATCGACACCATGTACCTTCCGGTACTAACCTTTGGTGCGGCACGCCCACCACAAGGTTGCCATGATTGGCGGCAACAGCTTCTGGTGTGCTGTCGCCTGAACGGATTCATGGCCAGTGCTCGCATCATGCACGACGCATGTGCAAGCACAGTGTGCAAGTCCATGGTCCCGTACACCAGGTGCGCTGTGTACGACACGTACCACAGTGCTTCGTACACTTTATGTGTGTCATGCATGACGGGTTCATTACGCGGAACTCCCGGCAGGCTGCTCGACAGCAGCCAGTGCCGATGCACGGTACGTGCGCTGATTCACAGCGCATACGCCCAGAGCAGCATCGGGTCGTGGTATGGCGCATATCATTTACACCCATACCAGTGTCTGTCATAGACACCATGTACCTTGATGGTACTCGACCGTGGTGGGCATATATCACCACCATGCCACTGCGGCGTTGGTGTCTGGTATTGACACCGAGTACCCATGCGGTACCGAACCATGGTGAGGCAAGCAGCCATTACCACGGTGTCATGCTCGGCGCGGCACCAGTTACGACTGTGTGCGCTACCTCGACCACCACCTGGTCAGTTGTGTGCGCACTCGTGCACCACACTTGGGTTATGGCTCCACATTCCATAAAACCCGGCGCGTTGCGTACATCACGTGCCGCAACCACTTTGCCAGCGGATAAGACTTTCCGTTCGCCCTGCTTGACAGGTCATTCATACCAAGGGACCTGTGCGGTGATTGCACCAGATCCGTGCGTCGCCTCGTGTGTGGTTGCATGCAGCCAACACCGCTGATTCGCTCAGCGATTACGAGGCACCCAGCGCCAGTGGCTTCCGTCGCCACTCTTTCTTGTTTGGCTAGAGATACCTGAGCTCTAGCTCGGCTGTTCGCCTCCAGCCTGCAGTCGATGTATATCAACGCCTGGCTCCATAAGGAACTTGGTTTTACCTCAAGATCAGGGAGGAAAGGTATTTCCGAGCCTCTCCCCCACTTGAACTTGAGACCATTGAATCTCTCGTGGTTTGTGATAGCCACTGGCAGCTTGACGGCTACCTGCCTCGTGCACTGCGCCGGCATGGACGGCTGCGTCGGCCGTGCCGACCGAAGGCATCCAGTCTTCGCGTCAGCAGTTTGAGTCTGCGCGACTTGACGTCGAGCGAGTTGCTCACGTCTGGCGAGGCCGAGACAGCCTCGTGTCTCGAGCCAATGGCTCTGTGTGCGGAACTATGTTACCCGCCTTGGTTGTGGAACTCTGTTACCCGTGTGGAACTATGTTACCCACCTTGGTTGCGGAACTGTGTTACCGCCTTGATGTGCGGAACGCTGTTACCCACACCGGAAGCGCATACAGCGACTTCCTTATCAGTTATGGTCTGAGTGACCTTGCGTGGAACTCTGTTACCCATGCTCGGAGCCGAATGTCGGTCTCCTTAACCCTTTTGCTTCCTATAGTAGGTCAAGTAAATTGCACTCCATACAAAAAAGCTAACATTTTCGTAAAATCAACACAATCAGCTGGGTTTGCTGACATATACCGCACTGGTGTCTATCACTTTGTCCAATGGCTCAGTAGCCATCAAAAACAAAAACAACACCTCCTGCGTGTATAACGTCGTTTTGCGCTTGGCTGCTGATTGGAGAAAATACGATAAATATGTCGAACCATTATGAGCAAAGGTGAAACTTATTTATAACGCCATTGGCCATAATTAAAAGAGCCAATTCCTTCGAGCCAGAGAAATACCACATGACCTGTTGTATAAAAATAACAAGTTTTGCTTATTTCATGAAGGATTCGCCGCCTACTTTTGCAAAACATGCAGCTTTCGTTTGTTTTGGTAGCGAAAGAGTTAAGCAGGTTCGCTGATTGCGGAACTTGTTATCCGCAGTGTGGACCTATGTTACCCACCTGGTGAATGACCTTCGGCACCACCACTGTCGAAGCCCATACGGCGCAACGCCCTTCGGTGTTGGGATCGGCTGGTGTGGCAGACACACACCGGACAGAGTTGGTGTCCACCGACCGAGTCAGAGGAGCCCGGGCCCTGGCCTCCGAGTCGCTTGAAGCGACGTCGGCCTGAACTAGGTTCGGACCCGACTTGCGGCGGCTGCCGTGACGCGGCACTTCGTTACCCATGTCGTGATGTCCCGTTGACGACATCAGAGGAACTCGAGACCTCGTGTGGCACTGTGTTACCCACACAGGAAGCATGGTCAATGCCTTTCTCTTCAGTTATAGTCTGGACGACTGCGTGTGGTACTGTGTTACCCACCTGGTTAGCGCTTATAGGCATAACCACTGTCGAAGCCCGTACGGCGACGACTTTCGGCGTTGGACGCTGCTGGTGTAGCAGGCCCACATGCCGGGCAAAAGCCCCATGCGTGGCATTGCCGCAGCAGAGTATGGTCCTGCTGTACGCAGAGCTGTCGGCGCGTTGACAGCCCCGTGACGCTTCTGCGTCCTGGCGGTCTGTATCAGACGCCCCAGTGATGAGGGAGGTGGGAACCGACGCTCCGCCATCGACCTGGACTGGTAGGCCCATCTCAGCCTTGCCACACCAAAGCCGGGCTGTGCCTTATGGTTGGCACAGCCATGCTGTTCATGGCGAGAGCTGCAAGCGACACTGCGGTGCGCGAGTTCATCGAACCCAAACGTTCAGGTCCGTTGAGGTCCATTGGTACTTCCTTCACCGTACCAATGGCTAGTCTACCAAGGACCAACCTATGACCGCCACTCTGACGAAGAGTGCAGTCGGGTGTCGCTATGCCAAGTGACGTTCCGGCGGCGTATCAACGCCCCAGAACTTATCAAACGTTCAAGGGGTACCGTAACCCCCGTACACCGAGTGTACTACCAGCAGCCCATCACTGCCCTTCACCGATCTGAGCGAACTGCGTCTTATTGGGCTAAGCCCCGTGGTGCGCACAACTTGCCCACCCATCATGAAGGCTTAGCGCTCTTCCGTAGGACATACAGCCTCTGCATATGGCCGGGGAGTATTCGTCCACCTGGCCGTGTCCTCCGCCGCCGGACATGGGGTCCATGAACTGTCTTCTTCCCGAGGCCTGACGAGGGACACACACGCTGGTAGTGTCCATGTCCGCCGCATCCGTAGTAGCGGACCAAGCTCTCGGCTGAGCTTAATTCGATGGGTTCAGCTCGCTGTACGCACCGGTATCAACGGGCTGCGTGACATCAGGAGCAGCATCGTCATTGTTGCGATGCTCCGCCTCCCGAGGAACGCCAACCTCATTGTGGCGATGCTCCTCTTCCCGAGGAACACCATCCTATTTGTGGCTGTACTCTTCTTGGAGGGCGATTCGAATCGCCTCCTCCATAGTTGTCGATTGCACCCAGAATAGCTGGGTGCGAGCAGGACCGACCTTCAGGCCGTCCATGAAGACTGTTGTCTTGATGTCTTCAGGCAAAGGATTCCCTGCCAGAGATGCCACCAACGTGCGCATCTATTGCACGTACTCCTGCAGATCACGTTTACCTTGCTTACACGCGAGAAAGCGTGAGCGCTGGCGGAGCTCGTCGCTCGCCAATAGGAATGCGGCTCGAAGCTGTTCACACAGCTGAGCCCAGGATGCAAAGCATCCAGGAGATGTCGTCTCCCTGGTGTGTGTCCAGTGCTTGGTATGTCCACCAAGATTGGACACGGCAAAAGCCACCCGAAGTGGATCGTCCGAGATGAGACCCGCCTTCATGACGATCTCCACCTCACGGACCCAGAAGTGAAGGTTATCTCCTTCCTTCCCCTCAAACGCGGGGACCTCCAGCCTTATCGGTTTAGGCCTGGTTGCACGGGGAGCGGCCACCGAGGCCGTCACGGTCCCGCGAACGTGAGCGATGAGACCACGCTCGTACGTCTTAAACGCGGCCACGCGCTCGTGTTGATCGGCACGCGTCGCCGCCGCCAAGGTGCGGAGGACATCTTATCCAAAGATGCATCCCATCTTCCGAACATACTCGTGCTGTGAGTCGTTCAAGCGAGGAAACTCACTTCGGTTCATCGTGGCTCAAACGTTGAACGCACAGAGGATTCAGGCACTTCAATCTAATCGCGAAGGTGTAGGATTGACTACGAGTGCTACCAAGTGTGACGG
>NW_003303610.1:129663-132661 GCF_000142945.1 Phytophthora infestans T30-4
GCTGGAAACGGCAGGTACCGAATATCGCCTGTTCCCTGTAGTACACGTATCCAAGCTGAAGTTGGTCAAAAAATATCCGGATCGGCCGCAGGTCCGTCTTTCGGTAGATGCATCCGACCGCGTCGACTTCGACGAAGTTCTCCTACCGGAAGACAGTTGGAATGTGGATCTCGAAGCCGACGAGTTCGAAGTCGAGAAGATCACCGATATGAGATCGGGGAAGCGAACTAGATACGGACGGATTTACCGTGAGTTTCTGGTGCAGTGGCGTGGATATGACGAACCTAGTTGGGTAGACGAGGCAGATCTGAAACTGTGGAGCATTACTCTATGATTTCTTGAGGGATCGTACGAATCGTAACAGATTCGGCGTGATGCAGTCTCATGAAGAAGAGGTAAGGGAGGGGACCCATGGATGTGAGTTGGTCATATCGATGGGAGGATGAAGAAGGACCCACAGGAAGGGTGTGGGTCAGGAGGAGGGAGATTCGCTGATATGAGTTGGTCACATCGGAAAGAAAGAGAAGACGAATCCGCAGGGTGGATTAGGAGGAAGAAGTGAATGTTTATGCATAAGAGTGACGTTTTACGTGTGAGGAGTCCTGCTTGATTTCGAGCACGAGCTTTCAAGGGCCCGAACTATACTGACCCGATTGAACCTGGGTCATTGGCGCTAGATCCGGATGAAATCCAGGCGCAGACCCAGCCCAGATCCAGGTGTACACTGAAAGGGTGGATCTAGCCCAGATCCAGGTGTACGCTGAAAGGGTGGATCCAGCCCAGATCCAAGTGTACGCTGAAAGGGTGGATCCAGCCCAGATCCAGGTGTACACTGAAAGGGTGGATCTAGCCCAGATCCAGGTGTACGCTGAAAGGGTGGATCCAGCCCAGATCCAGGTGTACACTGAAAGGGTGGATCTAGCCCAGATCCAGGTGTACACTGAAGGGGTGGACTAGATTTCTCAACCGACGAAGGAATGTTGTAAGCATATTCAAGTAAGAAAGTGTGGATTGTAATAGCTTATGCAAAAGGCTAGCTCGACCCAGTATCCAGTCGCTAGTTACTGCTACGAAAGGAATCCACGAAGACGGAAACGGGGGCGTGGTGTCGAAGAGCGATGAGGATCAGGTGTTGGCTCAGGTCCCCGCGAAACTGGATGCGCCAAGGCTCGGCTTCGTCGATCTCTCGCAAGGCTTCCAATAGGCTCGTGGGTTCTGGCGATGGAGGTTGGGATCCTCCAAGTTGGCTTGACGGGATACGGATCCCGGAAACCAAGCTACCTTATCCCCGCGTCGGGGAAGATGCAAGAAGGATGGATCCAGCAAAATATCCACGTCACACCAACCGTCCTGGATTGCTAACACGAGGATCACAAGGACTCTCTTCCAAGCTCGGCCCGCATGGCTACGCCGGTTACCACGCTGCTTGTTGAAGTTGGACAACCAGGTCGAACCCTGCAATTGAGTCCGAGAGATGGGGAACCGGTGAGTGCCCTCCCATATAGCAACCCGGTGCTTGGAGGCGAAATCCCGGAACGCCCGAACGAATACCCCGAGTCGCCCACGCACATCATCCCTGAAGCTAACCGGATCCACCGGTGTGGTGACCAGCGTATCCCACGGGGCAGCACTTGTCAGTTCCTCCACGAGGGGTCTGGTGATGAGCGAATCCACGTACCCGGCCCTCGGGATGGCGTCCGCTGTCCGAGGGAATATCCACTCAGCCCGAAAAGGCAACTCAGGGAACAGGACCGTGTTGTCATCTCGCATAACGTCCCGTTGACGGGAGGCGCGATCCAGCCGTCCGGTCAGGTCGCGGATCTCGACCGCCTGATCAGCCAACAGGAGTCGCAGGTCCTGCGACCGAGAGGCCGCACGGTGCTCCCACCCCTGGATCTCCATCGCTTGGTCATGGATTTGGGCCCGCAAGGTCTGAAGTTGGGTAGTGTGTAGAGACGCAGCTTGGTCTTGGGCATCTTGAGCCGTCTGGAGCTCCGCCGTCAGGGTTTGCACCTGATCGGAAAGAGCCTGGGCTAGAACCCGCAGATCGGTGGGCGACATGGAAGACGGACTCACTGGAGGGGTAGTGGATGGGGCCTTGCCCGACGATTTGCCGGTACGCTTGGCGGGAGACATGTGTCGCGAAGAGGAGAAAGCGGTTGTGGATGTTGGTAGTGTACGTCGTGGACGCTGTTGTGCAGCGCCGACCACGTACAGGAGGCGATTGTGGTGAAGTGCTTTCTCAGAAATAAGAGAATGGTCCTGACGCGGGGTCACTATCCCGAATCAGTGACAATTTCAAGTGATTATAGAGGATTTGGGTTGTTTGGCACGGGTGCAAGTTTGCTTGTGGTGGATTTAGCCATGGCGAGCAGCACCCCGTATGGAATGACGATGGATCTGATATGAGCGATGTACGAGAAGGCAAGATCCACCAAGACTTACCTCGGGATCCACCCTTACCTGGATTCACTAAGATGGATATGGGATATACTATACAAGAGTGGATCGAGTGTGGATCCTATGAAGGAAGGATGGTCGGTGCCCTCTGACGGTGGATCTAGTAGCCACGGCTAATGAAGAGTCAAGATCCACCGCGAGGTACCCCGGATCCCATACTTCTGAGTTCGTATCCAAGGAGGGAGGATCCCGCCTGGAGGGACCTGGATCCAGGGTATAGGGATGAGGGATACAGTGGATCTCGAACTTTCGTGGGACAACGGAGATCACAGACGGTTGCGAGATGATGTTGGATGATTGGAGAGCTCGGATCCACGGCGAGTGTACCATTACAGTGAGGTGGATCCAAGCGACCTGGATCCGGATGAGTGTACCCATAATAGGGTGACCATGATGATTACGTCATATATCCGGTGGATCTGAAGATAACACAGCTGGGATGATGGGTCAAGGGAAGAAGGGACATGCAGCCGAGCCTGGTAAGGGATTTAGCAGATGAAAGACATAGAAGGTAGAAACCCAGGCAGGTATAGGCTTA
>NW_003303610.1:132761-145616 GCF_000142945.1 Phytophthora infestans T30-4
CTATTCGCGAAGACATCTGTACCGGGTACAGACAGCGCGCAGGCCGGGTCTGCTGCGAAGACTTTGTGTAGCGCGGACAAACCATAATGCTGTGTCTCCAGGGCGCGATAGCAGCTTCTGTAAATAGATAGAAGCTGAATGCAGACAACGTCGGCAGAGGAAACATAAATGAATTCAGAAAGGGTTCATTAGTTTTGTTAGCTATACAGACCATGTCACGACATGCAGTTTTCGTTGGTGCTCTTACCGGTTCCCTTGGATCGTCGATCTGTAGTGGATTCAGGATCTGCATGACAGGATCTTGATGCAGGAAGTCGCATAAAGCTTGGTGGCGATACACAAACTCGAGATCCTTGTCTGACCAGCTTGACCTGGATCCAGCTTGGTCTTCTTCCGACTCTGGAGCTTGCATCTTCTTCCGCGTAGTCTTACTCGTTTTCGTCTTCTTTCTCGTTTCTTCGACTAGCGGGGTTGGATTTAGGTACAGTGTTGGCTTAACCGGTGAATCTGCAAATGCATACCGTTTCGCCTTCACTTTTCCTTGTTTTGTTAGCGGATCTTGACTTGCGTCAAGATCCGCAGGGGTCCCCGAGGGTACCTGGGGAGGATAGAGAGGTTTTTCTTCTAGATCCGTATCCGGATCCACCTCTCTTCCGTCGACAGAGTTCCTCCCAGAACTCCATCGATCCGCGGATCTTGTTTCATTCAGCAGCGTCTTCGTTGATCCGACTTCCGACGACGCCTCTTCCCCTGGACCAATCTTCACTTAAGCATCTTCTTGACTCACGGTGAAATCCCTAGTCACCAAAAGATCCGGGCACGCGCACCATTGTGGTGTAGCGGGATCAGCAAAATCTGCGAGATTGCCAGATCCAACTTACCAACTGCGCCCAGACACCGACTAACGGAGGGGTCCCCCGATGATCCGTGTTCTGCTGAACTTTCCTCACCTTGTGTACCCGTCGGTAGGGCGGGATCTTGCTCTCTCGGTAACTTCCGAAGAGTTCAAGTGGTGAAGCTTGAGTGTCTTGGCGAGACGTGGGGATGGGGTGGAGCAGCAGTGGAAAATCTTCACTCTGCGTCCGCGGGTTGTTCCGAATCCTAAGCGAATACTCGAGCTTATGGATCCGAGGCCTAGATCGTGGATCTGGCCGTAGGGTTGCCTTGCGGGTGTGTTCCCTTGCCTTTGTAGTTCCTTTGCGTCGTACTTGCCGCCTCCTGTGACGGGATCTTGAGAGTTGAGAACCTCTAGGGTGTAACCGACCAAGTAGTAAATTCGGTTAACCTGTCGGATCTGCACAAGTAAAGGAAAAGCTCACTAGGTTGTAGGATCTGGCCAATGTAATATCCAGTTATCACTACCAACACTAGATTCGCAATTCCCAACCTTCTCCTAGCTCGTACGGCCAATGTAGTTCCGGTTCTTGAGGGCAGGAAGGCACTTGCGTGATACTGTGCAAATTGGGTTCTGTATTGATATTTAAGCCTATACCTGCCTGGATTTCTACCTTCTATGTCTTTCATCTGCTAGATTCCTTACCAGGCTCGGCTGCATGTCCCTTCTTCCCTTGACCCATCATCCCAGCTGTGTTATCTTCAGATCCACCGGATCCATGACGTAATCATCATGGTCACCCTGTTATGGGTACACTCATCCGGATCTAGGTCGCTTGGATCCACCTCGCTGTAATTGTACACTCGCCGTGGATCCGAGCTCTCCAATCATCCAACATCATCTTGCAACCTTCTGTGATCTCCTTGGTCCCACGAAAGTTCGAGATCCACTGATCCATCATTCCTATACCCTGGATCCAGGTCCCTCAAGGCGGGATCCTTCCTCCATGGATCCGAACTCGGAGGTATGGAATCCGGGGTACCTCGCGGTGGATCTTGACTCCTCGTTAGTCGTGGCTATTAGATCCACCTTCGGATGACACCTACCACCATTCCTTCATAGGATCCCCACTCGATCCCCTGGTACATAGTGTATCCCATATCCATCTAAGTGAATCCAGGTAAGGGTGGATCCGAGATAAGTCTTGGTGGATCTTGTCTTCCCGTACATCGCTCATACTAGATCCATCGTCATTCCATACGGGGTGCCGCTCGTCATGGGCTAATCCACCACAGGCAACTTGCATCCGTGCCACCAACCCAAATCCTCTCTAATCACTTGAAATTGTCACTGATTCGGGATAGTGAGACCATGTTAGGTCCATTCTCTTATTTCTGAGAAAGCACTTCACCACACAATCGCTCGAGCTGCAGCGATGGGACTGCATAGTTTGATCTCGCTGAAAGCACAATCCTTTAAGCGGGCCCATGACGACGCACATCTGGGGGGGGGGGTGACGGACTGCGGCGTTTGCTCGCACGCTTGCACCCAACCTCGTCACCAGCTAAGCCGATTGCCTTCGAGGCCACCTTAGTAGCTCCTGGAGTGCAGATCCTTTGCCGTGAGGCTTAGCGCTCTTGGCTTGCGTCTTTCCGGCAGCAGCCCTGGAGCGTGTCTTCGCACCGCTCTTCGCAGTGCCGCGGGGCATGATAACGGTCGATGTGGAGACCAAGAAGAAGAGCGCACAGACTGCTGCTCGAGGCTCTAGCTGTGAAGTGAACCTCTGCCGCGCTCGCGCAGCCAAATCGATGTATTTCGACTTTGAGAACGAAAGTTTGTGACGTACAGTTCTTCATTCTGATTGGTCGGTAAACCAAACCTAAGTGGGGGAGGATGTAACGGGGTACGTAGTCTTAAGTGTACCCCTAGTTACATGAACTGTGACACGTCATAATTCGGGATATTTGGTACACTGTACCAGAGTCGTCCGAGGCCAACCATTGGCTGATGACATTGCTTTTCTATAGGTGATATATAGTTTGTTTATTTAACTCGAGCTGAGCCTATCTATAAATATACTCAGTTTACAACCTACTTTAAATTGGTCACTACGCTCCCTTTAGGCAAAAGGGACCTGTGAACTGCCGTTCGCTGAGAGTTTGTAAACTCTCGGAAGCCAACTTCCTCTAGCGCAAGATGCTGTGTGACTCCGTCATAGTTGTGTAGCCTAGAAAGGTTTTAGAAAGGTTTCTGGGCTACAGAACGAACCTGAACTAGTAAAACTGCTTCGCTTGTCCGAAGGAGGATAAGAAACTGTCATTTCAGCTTCGGACGAAAGGGTTTTTGTAACAGTGACCTATTTTAATATTTGACGTTTTTCTCTTCGGGCATCGTTCCAGCGTACCTCTGTCAAATTCATATCTTAAAATGATGCGAATTGAGAGTTACATCATATTTTGAAGGTGTTTCGTTTAATTTTGGTCTCGGGAAATCCTCGGCGAGGATTCAAAATTAAACGAGGATTCCTCGCACACTTCATTCTATAAACTACAATTTTGTCTGGCACAGATGCCACCACTCCAAGCACTCCTGCTGCGGAATGGAAACGACGATGCTCATCTAGAGCTGGCGCTACTACAACTGTGGGCTACAACCGATCCTGAACACATTTCAATAGAGCTGCTGGCTCTGGACGACAAGTGCTGGCGACGCCTGGGTATGCTGTTCTTTGCATCCAAATCGCTCGTGCTCGCTCTCGTGGCGGCGTTGGAGCGTGTAGCAAAGGGATCGTCAAGATCAAGCGACCGCTTCTTTCAACGCGTGTGGCAATCGCAGTGGCGAAATTATTTACATGAGAAGGTCGTGGACTGTCGCACGCGACTCGAAAGGGAAGACATTCGGTCCGACTCGCTCTCCCGGAGAGTCTTCGACTCGAAGTTCGAGGCCAATCTGGTCGCACCCCGACTAGTACAAATTCTGACCACAAGTCTTCGAGTGACGTTGACATCCTATTATGATACAGACCAGAGGAGATTGACGGCCGAGACCGAAAGCGGCAAGATCGTTGCCGGCGGCGGCAACGATCTTCATGTTGACACCCCGAAGGTGATGGGCTCTATCATGGAGGTGGTGGACCTGCTGTTATCCTTATCCACGACTGTCGAATGGATGCCTGCAATCGCTCGAGCTGCAGCGATGGGACTGCACAGTTTGCTCTCGCTGAAAGCACATCCCTTAAGCGGGCCCATGACGACGCACATCTGTAGATCGGCAGCCTTGCAACACTACGTTACGTGGCTGCTTGGTGACGACCAAAGTGCTCCCAGTATCACTGGCATGTATCTTAAATCGACCTTAGAACAGACACAATCTAGTAGAACACCAAGAAAACAGCAGGGCGGTCAGCATGAATGCTACATTGAGTTGCTAGCTGCAGCGGCTGCAGTGGCGGCGAACAAGGGCAGAGGCGCGCGATCTTCTGCCTTCGAGGACACGGCAGCGATGTTGCAGATCTGTAGGCTCGGAATTGCGAGCTCGAACTCGAACATTCAATACTCCGCCCTGTGCTTACTGTGCTCTCTTCTTGCTCTCGAGGACGCTTCGTCGAGCGCTCTGAGTAGCGCCGTTCGTCTGTCGGGTATCCTGATCTCGATTTCTTGGCTTTTGAACCACTCAGTCTCTCACATCGCTGCCATGGCAGCGACAGCTTTAGAGTTGATCATCCGACACTCGCCTCCGAGTGATATCTTACGAGCTGTGATCGAACAGGGCTGCATCATAATTTACGGCATGCTCTTGTCAACGTCCAGTGGGGCTACAAAACCTGCGGTAGCTGCAAGCTGTCGAAGTCTCTTAAATTGGGTGACGGAGGAAGTGGCATGGCAATCTGGTGTCGTTGCCGCGAGCTTGCAGTCGATCCTGAGCTCAACAAACGTCTTACTACAGAAGAACATTTTGCTCACATTGCAGATATTAGCCCAACGCAATGCAGCTATACGTGAGGCCCTAAAAGACCAAGACGTCGGAACAGAGGCGTTGGTGACCGCAATTCAGGCGGACGACGAGGCAGGTCTATCGGTCTCCCTGCTATCCATTTGCTTAAACTGCTGCGATAAATACTCAACGCTAAAAATCGAGGGCTGTGCGAGGAACACCAACATCTTCCAAAACGAAGACAGCAAGGAACAGCAAGACGACGGACGATCTCCTGAAAATGGTGATGAAGGAGAATATATTATTCAACTCTGTTGTGCAGACGGAGAGCTTGTCAAGGCAGCTGCAGCTTTACTACGTGAGCATACTAATGTCCTTCGTGGAACGAATTCTGAAGGCTCTCAAGACCCAGAGGGGAGTACTGGTAGATCGGTTGTAATTGCCAGTCTCAGCAAATTTCAGTCATCAAGCGTCCAGCACTTTATAGATCTCCTTCCAATGGCCCAGCTGGATGCGGTGGATTTTCTAACGAAGCTCCAGAGCTTTCCAACGTTACAAGAACTGCTTCACCTGGCTAATACGGTTGGATCTGCCAAGTGTTGGCACACTACGACGTCTGCACTCTGCAGGGTGATGACAGCCTCCAACTGGCTCGACATTTTCCACTTTGCGTCGACCGATATTCGTCACCCCACACTTGTTCTGCGATGCATTCGATTTGGTCTACAGCTCCACCGGTCATTAGGCCCGTGCAATACTGTACCACACCTGAATACCGGTAAACAGTCGGAGGCCGATCCAGTTGAGAAGGAACGCGCAAACTTGGCCACAGCGCTCAAAATGGCAGCTATTCAAATGAGTGAAGAGCTTTTCGTAGGCTGAAAGTAGATGGAACTTGTTAACTCCAATGCGAATTCATACATGAGAGCAGCAATGTAACCAGATACTACATGTACAGTAGGTCACTGTGTGACGAATATCCAGATGAGTTTGAAAGAAGATTGTGGCCTTGAGCGGCCCAGAAGTTGCAGAAATCATCGTTGTTACGCACAAGTCTACTTGAACAGCTCTGACACTGCGTCATATGTACTTTTCCAGAGCTTTCCAACTGATGAGGAAGCTTCCACCACCGTGTTCTCGTCAATGTCGACGCCCATATGCACATTCTGGTCCAGAGGTTGTTGTCGTCTCCGCGCGAGTCTAGAGGATTCAAAAGATTTCTGTTCTTGCTTTGGGTTCGCATCTTTTCGATTGGTTTCTGCCACAAGGAGCTCCAGCCGTGCACCCATCTCGTTCTCTAGGATCTTGGTAAGCTCCAATAGACGGTCCTCTATCCAGCCAACTTTTCCCTCCAAATACTCAAAACGGGCCTCCATCTCTCGCTCCTCCTGAAGTTGCAGCTCCTTCAGTTTGGCCTCTTTGACGCGGGCACTAGCGGCCGAGCGCGAGTACTCAAGTGATGCAGCACCCAACGCCACCGAGAAGATGAGCAACTCTCCCACCAGGTCTGCGCCCTGCTCCACCGCCTGGTCCGCTGGCAGTGACTTGATGGTATAGTTCGAGATACCTCGGAATCCCATGTGCAGCTTCATGCTCAAGCGGTGCTGTTGCTGGCCCAATCGCCCGCACACGGCGTTCAGCAGTGGATGCACCTTAGAACGTGACTTGACCACACGTGCCAGGGGCTTCGTCAATGTGCGGGCCACCAGGCCGCCCAGCTTGATCATAGGCAACATGTCTGGTCCTGGATATTAATATTTGTGGTTTTCATCCCTTTTCGTACATGTACCAAACCTATGGTACACCATATCGAAGTAACCCTCAAAACCAATTATTAGTATTTGGATTAGATATCGAGGGCCACATACTGAACATTTATTTTAAAACTGGCGAGCTCAAGGTAGGTGTGGTGGCGACGGCGGCGACACAAGCGACACGAGCGCTAAGGGCGACAGGAGGGTGGCGGCGACGACAAGAGGGGTGGCAGCAAGGACAGGGAGGGCGGCAAGGTTGGAAAGAGCGAAGGGGGTGTCAGCAGGCAGACGGAGCCACAAGGGGCTGTGGTGACTTACCCGACAGGGAGGGTGGCAAGCTGTCCGTTGGGTGAGTGCCTGCTGGTGGTGCTTGGGAGGTCGGCCTCCGGCGGCCCCGTTGAGCATGCCACCACCAGCAACGACGCCGCCACCGCCATACCCTTTGCGGACCCCGCGCGAGAGCTGGTGCCCCCACTCGGCAGGGCGGGAAGACTGTTGTCTGCTGATAGCCCGCATCTGTTTCAACCAGGGCCGTGTGGCCAAGCTCGAATGCTGACCCAGCTGCTGGTCGTGCCGGTGTGGAACAGGATGATGAGTAGTTGCGTGGATGGATTGCAATATGACAAAACTCCAGTGCGTATTCATGCATTCTTCATAAGGGAAGTTTGTTTTACTTCTCGTACGGAATTTGAGCAGTTATGTGTCGAACCTGTTAAAATACCGCTACCATGCTGCCCTCTTTTCCGGTAGGCACGTAAAATAGTACCACAGTCCTGTGTTCTCGTAGATAGTACGATATTACAACGTCATCGTTGGAATTGAGCATGTCCAGGTTTCTCTCTGCGACCTAGCGCTCATAGGTTTTATCATTAGGCTTAAAGTAAATACCGGATTAGAGGGTCATCCTCGCGCGCTTAGCACAAGTCCCTACAGCCGATTCTTCATTGATCTTCACAGAATTTTTTCTGCTGTCATTTTTTTCAGCTCGACCCTAAAGCTGTCCAAATACAACAGAGGGTTCATTTCGACAAGTGAATTGACACAAGGCCACAAGATTAAATTATATTCGATGGCTGCATATACATTCGGGCAAGCTCGACACCAGCGATTGGGTCTTTTCTTGCTATTATCAATCCCAGGAAGCGCTTATCGAGGCGTTTATACTGATAAGATTGCACAAAAACTGCGAGATTGCTGGATCCAACTTACCAACAGCGCCCAGACACCGACTAACGGAGGGGGCCCCCGATGATCCGCGATCTGCTGAGCTTTCCTCATCTTATGTACCCGTCGGTAGGGCGGGATCTCGCTCTCTCGGTAACTTCCAAAGCGTTCAAGTGGTGAAGTTTAAGTGTCTTGGCGAGACGTGGGGATGGGGTGGAGCAGTAGTGGTAAGATCTTCACTTTGCGTCCGTAGTTGTTTCTGAATCCCAAGCAAGTATTCGAGCTTGGCGGACCCAGGGCCTAGATCTGGAATCTGGCCGTAGGGTTGCCTTGCGGGTGTGCTCCCTTGCCTTTGTTTTCCTTTTCGTCGTACTTACCGCCTCTTGTGACGGGATCTTGAGAGCTGAGATCTTCTTGGGTATACCCGGCCAAGTAGTAAATCCGGTTAATCTGCACAAGTAAAGGAAAAGCTCACTAGGTTGTGGGATATGGCCAATGTATTATCCAGTTATCACTACCAACACTAGTTTCGCAATTCCCAACCTTCACCGAGCTCGAACGGCCAATGTAGTTCCGATTCTTGAGGGCAGGAAGGTACTTGCATGATACTGTGCAAATTGAAGTCTGATTCTTAGTTAAGCCTATACCTGCCTGGATTCCTACGTTCTATGCCTTTTACCTGCTAAATCCCCTACCAGGCTCGGCTGCATATTTTTTTTCCTTGGGCCATCATCCCAGCTGTATTAGCATCAGATCCACCAGATCCATGGCGTAATCATTGTGGCCGCCATATTATGGGTACACTATTCTGGACCCAGATCACCTTGATCCATGTGGTGCAGTGATTTCTCCGTAGCTGCGGATTATCACCCGTCGACAAAGACTTGACACCGCCCAAGATGTTCAAGTGTGGTGTAGTGATTTCTCCGTAGTTGCGGATTATCACCCGTCGACAAAGACGTGACACCGCCCAAGTTGTTCAAGCGACGAACCCTCGGTCAGGTGATGTACGGAGACGCCAAGGTGCAAAGGACTCGACGGCGTCACCTCCGAACGTTCAACGAGTATTGGATACGGGCATATGTCACTGAATCCAGGCTGTCCTTATTATTAATAATGGACTGGCCGGATTCGCATTCAGCGGACCATCTACGGTACGAACCCTCAGTGGCGGTTGGGATGAGTTCGCGGAAGACTCAGCGACCCTTGGAAGGCACTTTCACCGTCTGGAACAGGGCGCGGACCGTTAAAGATGCTCATGCGACGGTGCAGACGACGCTTGGCATGCAAGAAGATCCATAACGGATCATTGTTCACTTGATATTTGTATACTTGATTAGGACTTCTTATTAGGAATAGACCCGAAAGGGTAAGCTTAAATACAGAACAGAATTTCCACTCAAGCACACAGAGCGACGTCCGGCTTCAAGGTAAGCGTCAGGTCAAGCTTGTTTGAGTGTGTTATGCCTGTCGGTGAACTCGAAACTCTGTAGCGAGGGTTCATCCGGCAAGGCCAAGAGACTTTGTGTATTGGCCGATTATTATCGGGAGGTTTTACGTGACGGCTTATTGTTGCCTATTTGCACGATAGGAGTGCTTGAATTGCCTCCCTTTTATTCTTCCTACCGAGTGTTGAACACTCGGTGATCTCGTAAAAGGCTTACCCGTGCCTGGTACCCTTCCGCTGTTGGGACCACGAGGATTCAAAACACCTGCTAGCTTTGCTCGTGCTAGTAGCGTGGTCTTATTTTTACTGGTTGGCCTATATAAGTAGTTTACAAGGTCCATTTTGTCCCGGTGCAAGGGCAGAACTGGGGTCTTCAGGTCCGCCCGAACGATCGTTTACTATCCTAGTAGACGTATTGTTGTGGGGAACATCCTAACTACGTTTGTAGCTAGAGTTCACGTGGGATTTCCAACACCACAACTGGTGCCGCGACCCGGGAACAGATTGTGACCATTGTGAGCTGTTTGTATGGCCTTCCAGTTTACGAGCTACCAAGAGAAGAAGAACAAGAAAAAGACAAGAAACATGGCGAAAGGACAACCGACGGTACCAGTTATGCCTGCCAAGTCTGGCGGGGCGCGCGATGAGAGTTCAAGCCCGACTGCGCGCTTTGCAGCCGCCACCGAGCTTTCAGTGAGCTTCGACGACGAAGCGGACATCGGTCCTGACGCCCACGATTATGAAGATTACGAAGACAAGACGCCGGCTCCAGAGCCAGGCGCAGCGACGCCGGAGACGGCCACGCTATCATCGGGGATGAGCGGGGCGACCAGGTCCCTTTCGAGGAACCTCGCCGACGAGCTCGATGATGTTGCGTGACCAGAACCCGCCTACGAAGATTATGACGATGGGACCGAGGGTTCTAAGCCTTCGGTGGCGAGTGCAAAGCATTCAGCACTGCTGAAAGCACCTCGCCCACCTATCAACGGTGATACACCAGCCGACAAGCGCGTTTTCGACCGCGTACAAGCGCTGATGCAGAATGATGAGTGGATGCAGCTGTTCAAGCCCATCCCCAAGAAAAAAGCCGACTGGCCTGCGCTTGCGCAGGAACTTCAATACCCAGTCAACTCGGTTTCGACTAGCCAAGTTGCCGAGGATTCAGTTTCGCTACTGTTGTCGCTGGGGTTCGAGAACGAGACGTACCCATCGACGATGTCGCTCCAGGATTGGAGTCCACATGAAGCCGGAGCTGCTCTCCAGAAATGGAAGAAGAAGCTTCGGAAGGCGTTTGGCGCCGTTGGCATCAATGCCGGAAAGCAACCTGTGAGTCGACCGATGATTCAAGATGAAGATCCGTCCAAGATTCCATTGCCGCCGACGCCCCAACGACTCGTTCGTACTCCTCCGACCAAGCGTGGAGCTGAGCGTGGTGCCTTTGGCACTACCGAAGCTTCACCGTACTTTTGTGGTGAAGTGCTTTTTCAGAAATAAGAGAATGGGCCTGACGCGGGGTCACTATCCCGAATCAGTGATAATTTCAAGTGATTAGAGAGGATTTGGGTTGGCTGGCACGGATGCAAGTTGCCTGTGGTGGATTAGCCATGGCGAGCAGCACCCCGTATGGAATGACGATGGATCTGATATGAGCGACGTACGAGAAGGCAAGATCCACCAAGACTTACCTCGGATCCACCCTTACCTGGATTCACTAAGATGGATATGGGATATACTATACAAGAGTGGATCGAGTGTGGATCCTATGAAGGAAGGATGGTAGGTGCCCTCTGAAGGTGGATCTAGTAGCCACGGCTAATGAAGAGTCAAGATCCACCGCGAGGTACCCCGGATCCCATACTTCCGAGTTCGGATCCAAGGAGGGAGGATCCCGCCTGGAGGGACCTGGATCCAGGGTATAGGGATGATGGATACAGTGGATCTCGAACTTTCGTGGGACAATGGAGATCACAGACGGTTGCGAGATGATGTTGGATGATGGGAGAGCTCAGATCGACGACGAGTGCAAACTTACAGTGAAGTGGATCCTAGCGACCTGGATCCGGATGAGTGTACCCATAATAGGGGACCATGATGATTACGTCATGGATCCGGTGGATCTGAAGATAATACAGCTGGGATGATGGGTCAAGGGAAGAAGGGACATGCAGCCGAGCCTGGTAAGGGATTTAGCAGATGAAAGACATAGAAGGTAGAAATCCAGGCAGGCATAGGCTTAAATATCAATACAGACTCCAATTTGCACAGTGACACGCAAGTGCCTTCCTGCCCTCAAGAACCGGAACTACATTGGCCGTACGAGCTCCCGAGAAGGTTGGGAATTGCGAATCTAGTGTTGGTAGTGATAACTGGATAATACATTGGCCAGATCCTACAGCCTAGTGAGCTTTTCCTTTACTTGTGCAGATCCGACAGGTTAACCGAATTTACTACCTGGTCGGTTACACCCTAGGGGTTCTCAACTTTCAAGATCTTGTCACAGGAGGCGGCAAGTACGACGCAAAGGAACTACATAGGCAAGGGAACACACCCGCAAGGCAACCCTACGGCCAGATCCACGATCTAGGCCCCGGATCAATAAGCTCGAATATTCGCTTTGGATACGGAACCATCCACGGACGCAGAGTGAAGATTTTCCACTGCTGCTCCACCCCATCCCCACGTCTCGCCAAGACGCTCAAGCTTCACCACTTGAACTCTTCGGAAGTTACCGAGAGAGCAAGATCCCGCCCTACCGACGGGTAAACAAGGTGAGGAAAGTTCAGCAGAACACGGATCATCGGGGGACCCCCTCCGTTAGTCGGTGTCTGGGTGCAGTTGGTAAGCTGGATCCGGCAATCTCGCAGATTTTGCTGATCCCGCTACACCACAATGGTGCGCGTGCCCAGATCTTTTGGTGACTCGGGATTTCACCGTGAGTCCCAAGAAGATGCTCAAGTGAAGATTGAGCCAGGGGAAGAGGCGTCGTCGGAGGTCGGATCGACGAAGACGCTGCTGAATGAAACAAGATCCGCGGATCGATGGAGTTCTGGGAGGAACTCTGTCGACGGAAGAGAGGTGGATCCGGATCTAGAAGAAAAACCTCTCTATCCTCCCCAGGTCCCCTCGGGGACCCCTGCGGATCTTGACGCAAGTCAAGATCCGCTAACAAAACAAGGGAAAGTGAAGGCGAAACGGTATGCATTTGCAGATTCACCGGTTAAGCCAACATCGTACCTAAACCCAAGCCCGCTAGTCGAAGAAACGAGAAAGAAGACGAAGATGAGTAAGACTACGCGGAAGAAGATGCAAGCTCCAGAGTCGGAAGAAGACCAAGCTGGATCCAGGTCAGGCTGGTTAGACAAGGATCTCGAGTTTGTGTATCGCCACCAAGCTTTACGCGACTTCCTGCATCAAGATCCTGTCATGCAGATCCTGAATCCACGACAGATCGAAGATCCAAGGGAACCGGTGAGAGCACCAACGAAAACGGCGAACAAGTTGGTGGCAGTCAAAGATCTATTACGTTTGCTTACGGAGTCAAGCATCGTAGCTGGTGTGTTCGACGCAGAGGATATCTTCGGGCTAGATCTGGATCTCATAGCATCCGCGACGCAGGACCTCTTTGCCAGAGTTAAATCCATCACCGGAGAAAGGTCGCGCACTATGGATTCAGTGTCATCTCCGAGGATCAGCCAAGCTGCGTCCTCGAACTACGAATCGAA
>NW_003303610.1:165901-172480 GCF_000142945.1 Phytophthora infestans T30-4
AGATCGTCTCGATGGATTTTGTGATCCCACTACCGAAATCTCGTAGGAGGCAACACGGCGTTGCTCCTATTTCAGTGCTCGTTCACGGGATTCGTTATTGCCAAGGCTATGTCAGATACGATGTTGCCCAAGTGTTCGAAGAATGTGTGTACCGACGGTTCGGAGCCCCCATCATTAATAAGGCATGACCGCGACCCACGCTTCATGAGCGAGGTGTGCCAAGCGTTCGCAGAGATGATGCAGTCAAGATCAAGAGCGACTTTGAGCTATCGGCCACAGGCTAATGGACAGCAGGAACGCTCGGTGAAGTCAGTGATGGGGTCCGTACGGGTGTACGCAGAAGACCCTCTACAGCAAGATTGGGACGAAATCGCGGAGAAGCTAGTATTTGCTATTAATACTTCTCAAGACACTACGAGGAAGGAAACGCCGTTCTACCTCGTTCATGGTTGGGATGCGCAGTCGACGTTGCGGGCAATGTTGTCATCACTCAAACGAGGACTCGGCAAGCAGTCTGACGCACTGGCGTGGCGGCGTGAGATCAATCGACAACATGAGGTCGCCCTCACTATGGCCAAGGATTATCAGGCTGTAGAAAAGGAGCGAAGGGCTAAAAAGCATAATGATGCTCTGAGTCGACTGGAAAAAGCTGCTGTACCTCAACCAAGTGGAAACGAAGACTCGGCGGACCCTCCAGAAGCTTCGGAAGAGATGGAAGATCCTGCAAGAGCTCCACCGAGATCTCTTTTTGAGATTGGGAGCCGGGCGTGGCTGTACATGGAACGCGTCAAACCGGGCTTGACGAAGAAATTAGCTCACCGATGGCATGGACCTTTTCGGATCAAGCGCAAGGTGGAAGAGTTTGCGTACGAGCTGGAACTGCCTGATCGAAGTGGGTATCGCTTTTACCCAGTAGTGCATGTGTCAAGACTCAAGGCTGTCAACTAATTCAACAGTCGACCGAACACTCGGTTGGTACTTGACGCGACTAATGTAGCAAGACTCGACTTCGATGAGGAACTACTGCCTGAGGACAGCTGGGAACCATATCAAGTTGCCGGTGAATATGAAGTCGAGGCCATCCTCGACGACAGAACACCACCAACGACGAGCACGGAGCGTGCTGTACGCGAGTTCAAAGTCAAGTGGGTGGGCTATGAAGATACAACTTGGGAACCATCATCAAACTTGTCATGTGGAGGTCTGCTGTACGACTATTTGCGAGCCAAGAAGAGCGAGAATCGGCTGCAGATGGCGCAAGTGGCGGACGAAGACTAGCGTGACTTGATCACGTATAAACTGTCCACAGGGCGATGCAGCCTGTGGTAACAGACGAAGAACGTTACTGCAACAACAAATTGTATATGCATTTGAAGAACAACATGAACATGATTACGCTGTGGAAGTGGATTAAGAATAAGAAAACATGAATGCCGACCGCGGAGCGACCACTGAAAACGAAGTCACGCGGGATACCTCAACGGTTAGCGGAGATGCTGGACAACGTCGTGGAGCGTGCGGCGAGGACATCATCGAAACCAACAGCAGTCTCGAGGCGACGTTGAGTGTGTACATCGCCGTGGAGAGGAGGCGCAACGCTGATCTGCACTTGGTGACGAGCCATTGCAGTCAAGTACGGGATTATCGAGGTCATCATGTGATCGACCGATGCCTCCGTACTTTCAGCCAGCATGGCGCGCAGCGAATCTTCGGTGAGTGGTGGTGGACCACCAGCTGGGGCAGGAGGAGCAGCAGGAGCCATCTCCGCGGATTCAGCGACGACGGGGAGTGCTGCAGGAGCTACCGCAGGAAGTGAAGAGTCTGGGGCAGGAAGCGCCGAAGGACCAGTTGATGACGCCGCTGTCGGAGGAAGTGTAGCAGACTGAGGGACGTTCGAACCCTCGGCCTTGCCCTCCTGAGAAACAAGTCGAGTAATGCGAGGTGATGAGCAATGTGCCGATGATTCAAGAGAAGGACGAGCTGACGTACCTCCAGCTGTTCACGTTCGCGACGTCAACGAGGATTGAGACGCTGAAAAGCGTTGGACACGGCTCGATTCAGACGCTTGGACATACGGTGGCGAGATGGTGAATTGAAGAATGCAGAAATGTCACAACGGGCACCAGTACCGTGGCTTCCATTGCGACAGGGGCAGTTGTGGTGTAGTAATTTCTCCGTGGTTGCGGATTATCACCCGTCGACAAAGACGTGACACCGCCCAAGTTGTTCAAGCGACGAACCCTCGGTCGGGTGATGTACGGAGACGCCAAGGTGCAAGGGACTCGACGGCGTCACCTCCGAGTTTTCAACAAGTATCGGATACGGCCCTATGTCACTGAATCCAGGCTGTCCTTATTATTAATAATGGACTGGCCGGATTCGCATTCAGCGGACCATCTACGGTACGAACCCTCAGTGGCGGTTGGGATGAGTTCGCGGAATACTCAGCGACCTTTGGAAGACACGTTCACCGTCTGGGACAGGGCGCGGACCGTTAAAAATGCTCATGCGACAGTGCAGACGACGCTTGGCATGCAAGAAGATCCATAACGGATCATTGTTCACTTGATATTTGTATACTTGATTAGGACTTCTTATTAGGAATAGACCCGAAAGGGTAAGCTTAAATACAGAACAGAATTTTCACTCAAGCACACAGAGCGACGTCCGGCTTCAAGGTAAGCGTCAGGTCAAGCTTGTTTGAGTGTGTTATGCCTGTCGGTGAGCTCGAAGCTCTGTAGCGAGGGTTCATCCGGCAAGGCCAAGAGACTTTGTGTATTGGCCGATTACTATCGGGAGGTTTTACGTGACGGCTTTTTGTTGCCTATTTGCACGACTGGGAGTGCTTGAATTGCCTCCCTTTTATTTCTTCCAGCCGAGTGTTGAACACTCGGTGATCTCGTAAAAGGCTTACCCGTGCCTGGTACCCTTCCGCTGTTGGGACCACGAGGATTCAAAACACCTGCTAGCTTTGCTCGTGCTAGTAGCGTGTTCTTATTTTACTGGTTGGCCTATATAAGTAGTTTACAAGGTCCAGTTTGTCCCGGTGCAAGGGCAGAACTGGGGTCTTCAGGTCCGCCCGAACGATCGTTTACTATCCTAGTAGACGTATTGTTGTGGGAACATCCTAACTACATCTGTAGCTAGAGTTCACGTGGGATTTCCAACACCACAACTGGTGCCGCGACCCGGGAACAGATTGTGACCATTGTGAAGTGTTTGTATGGCCTTCCCGTTTACGAGCTACCAAGAGAAGAAGAACAAGAAAAAGACAAGAAACATGGCGAAAGGACAACCGACGGTACCAGTTACGCCTGCCAAGTCTGGCGGGGCTCGCAACGAGAGTTCAAGCCCGGCTGCGCGCTTTGCAGCCGGCACCGAGCTTTCAGTGAGCTTCGACGACGAAGCAGACATCGGTCCTGACGCCCACGATTATGAAGATTACGAAGACAAGACGCCGGCTCCAGAGCCAGGCGCAGCGACGCCGGAAACGGCCACGCTATCATCGGGGCTGAGCGGGACGACCAGGTCCCTTTCGAGGAACCTCGCCGACGAGCTCGATGATGTTGCGGGACCGGAACCGGCCTATGATGATTATGACGATGGGATCGAGGGTTCTAAGCTTTCGGTGGCGAGGGCAAAGCATTCAGCACTGCTGAAGGCACCTCGCCCACCTATCAACGGTGATACACCAGCCGCCAAGCGCGTTTTCGACCGCGTACAAGCGCTGATGCAGAATGATGAGTGGATGCAGCTGTTCAAGCCCATCCCCAAGAAAAAAGCCGACTGGCCTGCGCTTGCGCAGGAACTTCAATACCCAGTCAACTCGGTTTCGACTAGCCAAGTTGCCGAGGATTCAGTTTCGCTACTGTTGTCGCTGGGGTTCGATAACGAGACGTACCCATCGACGATGTCGCTCCAGGATTGGAGTCCACATGAAGCCGGAGCTGCTCTCCAGAAATGGAAGAAGAAGCTTCGGAAGGCGTTTGGCGCTGTTGGCATCAATGCCGGAAAGCAACCTGTGAGTCGACCGATGATTCAAGATGAAGATCCGTCCAAGATTCCATTGCCGCCGACGCCCCAACGACTCGTTCGTACTCCTCCGACCAAGCGTGGAGCTGAGCGTGGTGCCTTTGGCACTACCGAAGCTTCACCGTACTTTCAAGACTCGCACATGGTTACGCCACGTTCGGAGAGCCGTATGCAACGTATTTACGCAAGTAACGAGGGTTCGTTCGGTCGCCGAGGCGGTGCGCGAGCTCCCAAAGGTGGTGCCGGACGTCGTCAAGTCGATAGCGATGGTTCGTCCAGTGACGATGACATTTTGGTGCGTACATTCGACGAGGAAGATCCTCAGCTCGATTTGATGCGTCAGATGAATGAGCTAGCGACGCTGAACGACGTGGACCCAACACCGAGAATTGAAATGGCCTCGCACCGACCGCTGGATCGCATCACGCCGTTCTCAGGCTCTCGCAACAAGCGCGAGAACTGTATGCAGTGGCTCCGTGGGTTCGTCTATGAAATGACTGGAACCCACACAGATGCCGATAAATGGTGCATTCCATTTGAGCTAAGTCTCCGGGACGGAGCCATTCATTGGTTCCGTCAACTTCCGAAGAAGACGAAACGCAAGTGGAAGCTGCTGAGCTACGCGTTCATCCGCTACTACTGCTCGCAGTTCACGCAGACGGCACTGTCGCGTTACTACTCCGCCAAGCGGGAACGTAATGAACATCTGTGCGACTACATAAACAGGCTGAATGGCTATGCTCGGACCGCCCGTCTACACTTCGAGAAGAGTGGTCGCGACGCGAAAGAACACGTACAGCAGTTCCTGGCAACATGCGATGATGACAAGCTGGCGGAGAGTCTCTACCACGCTCGAGTCGCCGACATTCACGAGCTCGAAGAGATCATCGAAGATGTTCTCAAGGGCAAGGAGAGAATGGCCAAGCGTGACAGTGAGTACCGATACTCCAAGAGTCGTGATACGCGACGCGACGATGGATTCGCCCGCAACAATGGGCGTGATGACCGCCGTCGCGATGACAACCGAAACAAACCAAGAGTGACGCTCATTGAAGCCACGGTGGATGATCTACTAGCTGAATTAGAAGGTCGTGAAGCTGCTCAAGGGGGCAACGAGTATTCAAACGAAGATCCGAACGCTTACGACAATGACCAAGACGAGTACAACGACTTTCAGCCCGATAATACGGATGGTAATTTCTCATTGGATGAAAACGACCGATACCTCACCGCTGCTAACGAAAATGAACGTCGTGCAGCTGCTGAAGGCACCTACGCACGTTCAGACAACCGTCAACCGCGTGGAAACACGCCTGATCGCGAGAATGGCTTCAATCAAGATCGCCGAAGTAGTGACCGTGGGCTCAATCAGGACCAACGCGGTCGACGTGACTTCAACCGCGACAACCGACGCCCACAGTACGGACCATGCGCGGTGTGCGGTGGCATGAGTCACTCCGACCACTACTGTAACAAGCGATGCAAGTTCTGCAAGCAGCTCCACGATGCTGGACAATGCGAACTTTTCCGCAACTTCCAATACCTTGCCAAATTCGTGCGCACTAAAGGCACGAAGGAGGAACTCCCGCCAGAGCTCAAGGCCGTCGTTCAAGAACGTCGTTTAAACTAGGCAGCCCGCCAACTACAACTGGGTTGGGTCCCTATCGGGCTGCCACAGTTGACCGAGCCTTCAATGGAAGCAGAGTGTATCTTTGCTTTCATGGGGCAGAGTGAATGGCCTGATAATTACGTAACAAGTGTGAACGCGACGGAAAATGAAAAGGAGAGGAGTAGAATCCTCGGTGGAGGTGTTGGAGAGAAAGTGGAGTGTGCTGATGCTGATGAGGCACCAGCGAGGGTTCGTTCGGCTTGGTTTCGAGAGCAGCGCGAGACGAACCCAAGGGTCACTCCAAGATGATGAAGTTGAACCCTGGCGAGAGACAGGGGTGGTGGTCGGCCAAGAAATTCGACCGACGGATCAGAATGAGAGCTCTGGTGCAAGGCGCTGTGAAACGACCAGCGAACGAGGATCCTCCTCGACACAGGAGCGAACGTTAGTGTGATCACTGACACCTTTGCCAAGAAGTTGCGACTCCGAGATGTACCTGATCACAGACGCCGCATTGACATTCAAGGAATCAACGAAGGCAAGGTGTCTACGACGCGACGAGCGTGCGTCAAGATTACGCTCGGATGGGAGATGGTGTACGAGTTTGAGATGTGGGTAATGGCGCATAGTGCAGGCGTCGACGTGGTACTCGGGACCGACTTTATGATCCCAGCTGGGATCCGGTTGGACCTGTTCCACGGCGCGGCGCAATTACCGCACGAAGTCAAAATCCCGCTGATAAAGACCAAGAACATGATCGACAGCGAAGAATACGGCTCCCATGTTGACGCCGGGCCACCCGAGCGGTTGGACATTTCAAGCGCACGAAGTGGCGAGAATAATCGACTAGCGAAGCGTCAAAGTCGGGGCTGGAAGAACACGTACTGTGGGGTTCGTCGAACGAACAAGCTAATTCCCGTCAGTTGACGAGGTTTCGA
>NW_003303610.1:173499-179428 GCF_000142945.1 Phytophthora infestans T30-4
GGATACGAGAATGATTTCTACGAGCACCAAGCTAACAACATTGGCTTGGACGACTACGCGAAGGAGCTGGCATTCCTGCCGGACCTGACCGAAGAGATTAACACGACAATTGACTACACTGCGCCTAATGTTGCTGATCCTGAGCTGTCGACTGAACGCCGAGAACGTCTAGTCGCGACGCTAAAGAACCACGAGCACATCCTGATTGCTAGTGGTAACGCACTGCCGCCGCCAGCCTACGGGGCGGTATGCGATATCGACACACAGGGGCACGCCCCAATTAAACAGCGTGCCCGGCGCGTGCCGCTGCGATTTCTCGGCAAGCTGTACGAGCTGCTGCGCGCTTTATTGCGTGCAGGACTGATCGTCTTTTCAGACAGTCCATGGGCATCGCCGATCGTGATTGTGATGAAAAAGAACGGGCTGGACATCCGGCTCTGCATTGATTACAAGATGGTGAATGCTATCACCGCGATCATGGAGTATGCAATGCCGCTAGTCGACGACCTGTTAACAGATCTCGAGCGCTACCTATGGTTCTGCTCGCTGGATGCAGCAAGCGGCTTCTGGGCGGTCATGATGACCTTACGAGCGCGTAAAGTGTCGGCGTTCGTCTGCGCACTAGGACATTTTGAGTGGTTACGCATGCCCTTTGGGTTAAAGAACGCGCCGATGATCTACCAGCGTATGATTGACAACGCACTCTGGGGGTTCGTTCAACCTAAAGGAGGTTGGTTTGAATACTCGGAGAGGATGCGTTTAGCTGAAGAACAGGCTAAGGAACGTCGTGGACCAAGCGCCGAGGGTTCGTTTCAAACGAAGTTCGCGGCAGACCGCCAAGCACCGGTAGAGACCGACCCTGTACTACAACTCGTCAACAGCCCCGTCGCTGACATGTTTACGAACGGGGAATCAGACGAATCATCGCTGGTACCTGTATTTGGTCGACGGTCGTTTGTGGATGACATTTGCTTCGGTGGCGAGGATTTCGACAGCTGCCTGGCGACGCTGGACCGATTGCTGGCAAGATTTGCACAGTGTCGGATCAGCATTAGCTTCACCAAGAGCATCTTCTGCCAACCCAAGGTGGACTTTCTGTCGCATAAAATTTCGCCAGAAGGTATCAGAGCTGACCCCAAGAAGCTTGCGGCTATCACCGAGCTTTCGTTTCCAACGAGTAAGAAGGGCATGCAGTCGTTTCTTGGAGCGGTTAATTACTACAGCCGCTTCATTCAAGGCTTCGCGGTCTACGGTGCGGCGCTGTACCAGCTCAAGGATGAGGGCTTTGCCGTTGAAGGTGGCCTTTCTGTGGCACGTCGTTCCTTCGAAAAATTTAAGACGAGTGTTTCACATTCACCCATCCTCAGGCACTTCGATCGGTCGAAAGAAGTTCACGTCATGCTCTTTGCGAATGAATGGGCGTTGAGCACTACGCTAATGCAAGAACATGAAGGCAAGTTACACCCCGTACGGTTCCTCGGTCGGGTGCTTAAGGAAGCCGAGATGAACTACCATCCTGCCGAGCAGGAAGTTTTGGCGTTACTTCTGCTGTTGAAGATCTGTTACGTCCAGCTGGCAGGAAAGACGCTACATGTCTATACACGATTCTCGACGTTAGAGTGGGTGCATAAGTCGAAGTCTCTCTCGGACGCGCGGTCCAGTTCGCAGTGCTGCTATCGCAGTGGCACCTTAAGGTGCAGCGCGTGAAGGAGAAGGATGTCGCCTTTGCGCAGCTACTGCAGTCAAGCATCACGAGCTTCGTCGACCTGAAAGACTCGCTCGCGCCGGTGGCGCCTCCAAACAAGGGTTCCCCGACTATTCGAATGAACCCCGCGTTGCTGTACGCCAGGCTTTCCCGTAATTACAGCGGATTCGTCATGTCCTTTGACGGATCAGCGAAGACAGAGAAGTACGGTGGCTACGGGAGTTGTTCATGGGTGCTGTGGAGCCTTCCTGAGTGGAAGGTAGTGATTGCTGCAAACGCTTACCTCTCGGCTACCACGGTGAATGAGGCAGAGTATACAGGTATGATAAACGGTGTCAAGGCTGCTATTGCGCACGGTGCCGAGGATTTAGTCATCGTTGGTGACTCAAGGCTCGCGATTCAACAATCACTAGGGGTGATCGCATGCAGGAAGGAAACTTTGCTAGCGCTGCTGAATACTCACAAGGAACTCACGGCCAAGCTTCGATCAGTTAAATATCTTCACGTTGTACGAGAATACAACGCGGCCGCGGATTCGTTAGCCACTGAAGCGCTGGAATCGAAGGTCAGTCGGGTAATCTTGGCTGAAACTCGCAAGTCGGAATTGGCATCGCTGAACCGCATCCAGGAAATGATCTACGAGCCGGATGAAGACTCGGTAGATGTTTCGTCACGAGGAGCAGAGCGTCAAGTACATGTACTGTCAGGCAGCGAGTCTTCAAAGTGGAAAACTTTCGAAAATTTCGTGGTTGATTACAGCTCACCAAAGTGCGATTATGGTAATATAGCAGTGATGACTCGGCGACAGACGAAAGCCAAGAAACGCGTCAGGTTCGCAGATGAACACTCGGAGGATGTCTCAAAAGCTCAAGAACAGAATGAAGAACGACGAGAGACGTCCACCGAAGATTCATTCGGCGAAGATTTGCCAGACCATCCTCACAAGACTGTACCAGCGGCATTTCCCATTGCGGAAGATGTTGACCCAGTAGCGATACAGCGGGAACGACGCAGACGGATACTGGTGGCACAAGACGAGGAGCAGAAGTGGTTTAACATCAAGAAGGTGCTTCAGGGCCAAGCACAAGAGCTGAGTTACAAAGAAGCTCGAAATGCCTGGAAATACGCTGACCGGTTCGTGTTATCAGAAGACGGCGTGCTTCACTATCTTGGATTGAATCGTCGGTACGACCACGGTTGGCAAAAGGAGACCAAGCTGCGGCTTGTGGTACCGACAACGATGATTCAAGAGGTCTTGCAGAACTGTCACGACTCGCTGGAAGGAGGACATCAAGGTGTGGTGAGAACGTTCCATCGCGTTAAGTCCGATTATTATTGGATCGGCTTGTACGCTGACGTGGAGAAGCATGTGAAGTCATGTCCAGATTGCAGCTCGAGTAAAAGCCGTCCGCAGCTTCGTGGATACTCACCTGGCAACGTACTAGCCGAACGACCGTTCCAGATCGTCTCGATGGATTTTGTGATCCCACTACCGAAATCTCGCAGGGGCAACACTGCGTTGCTCCTATTTCAGTGCTCGTTCACGGGATTCGTTATTGCCAAGGCTATGTCGGATACAACAGCGCTGAGTGTTGCTCAAGTGTTCGAAGAATGTGTGTACCGACGGTTCGGAGCCCCATCATTAATAAGGCACGACCGCGACCCACGCTTCATGAGCGAGGTTTTCCAAGCATTTGCAGAGATGATGCAGTCAAGATCACGAGCGACTTTGAGCTATCGGCCACAGGCTAATGGACAGCAGGAACGCTCGGTGAAGTCGGGTGATGGGATCCGTACGGGTGTACGCGGAAGACCCTCTACAGCAAGATTGGGACGAAATCGCGGAGAAGCTAGTATTTGGCTATTAATACTTCTCAGACACTACGAGGAGAAAACGCCCGTTTCTACTCCGTTCACGGTTGGGATGCTCAGTCGACGTTGAGGGCAATGTCGTCATCACTCAAACGAGGACTCGGCAAGCAGTCTGACGCACTGGCGTGGCGGCGCGAGATCAATCGACAACATGAGGTCGCTCTCACTATGGCCAAAGATTATCAGGCTGTAGACCAGGAGCGAAGGGCTAAAAAGCATAATGAGGCCCTGAGTCGACTGGAAAAAAGCTGCTGTACCTCAACCAAGTGGAAACGAACACTCGACGGACCCTCCAGAAGCTTCGGAAGAGATGGAAGATCCTGCAAGAGCCCCACCGAGATCTCTTTTTGAGATTGGGAGCCGTGCGTGGTTGTACATGGAACGCGTCAAACCGGGCTTGACGAAGAAATTAGTTCACCGGTGGCATGGACCTTTTCGGATCAAGCACAAGGTGGAAGAGTTTGCGTACGAGCTGAAACTGCCTGACCGAAGTGGGTATCGCTTCTACCCAGTAGTGCATGTGTCGAGACTCAAGGCTGTCAACGAGTTCAACAGTCGACCTAACACTCGGTTGGTACTAGACGCGACTAATGAAGCAAGACTCGACTTCGATGATGAACTGTTGCCTGAGGACAGCTGGGAACCAGATCGAGTTGCCGGTGAATATGAAGTCGAGGCCATCCTCGACGACAGAACACCCCTGTCGACGAGCACGGAGCGTGCTGTACGCGAGTTCAAAGTCAAGTGGGTTGGCTATGAAGATACAACTTGGGAACCGGCATCCAACTTGTCATGTGGAGGTCTGCTGTACGACTATTTGCGAGCCAAGAAGAGCGAGAATCGACTGCAGATGGCGCAAGTGGCGGACGAAGACTAGCGTGACTGGATCACGTGTGAACTGTCCACAGGGCGATGCAGCCTGTGGTAACAGACGAAAAACGCTACTGCAACAACACATTGTATATGCATTTGAAGAACAACATGAACATGATTACGCTGTGGAAGTGGATTAAGAATTTGAAAACATGAATGCCGACCGCGGAGCGACCACTGAAAACGAAGTCACGCGGGACACCTCAACAGTTAGCTGAGATGCTGGAGAACGTCGTAGAACGTGCAGCGAGGATTCAAATCGATTCCAAGTGCCTGGCCGCGGTGGCCAAGAGTGTCAACGAAGTCGAGTCACCACTCTCCTTCTCCTCTTCATCAGGAACCTGAGCCTCGGCAGCTGGAGCTGCAGCCGGACCCTGCGAATCCTCGGTACCAGCCTCAACAGGAGCAGCAGCCAGAGCGGGACGTGGAGTACCCGGTGGCGAGTCAAACAACGAACGCCAGGTCGGAATAAGTTCTACTGAATCGAGAGACGGGTCAACGACCACGCTTCGGTACACATTCACGAAACACGTACCACGAGGATTGAAAAGCTCCGGATTACGCTGGCACGGGAAGTACGTGGTGTTGTACGGGTGCTGATGCGGTGCATTCATCCATCCAGTACGCCAGGGCTGACGAGCGTCGAGAGCGGAACTTCGGAAAGCCAGTCAGATGTCCGAGGTGCGAACGACAAGTTTTCAATGGGATACCATGGCTTTGACGGCTCCAAAAGCAAATCAGGACGAATGAACGGCGCGCCGGGAGGTACCAGAGGAAACCGAGTCAAGACGCCACGCCATGTACTGCTCACGGTACTTGTTACGAAGGCGATGGGCAACGACGGTCGCGCTCACTGAAGAGCTTCTTTAACACAGCTCTCAGTTCCTTCAAGCGTTCCTTGTCGTGGCCAACCTTTTTAGCTTCTTCAGCGAGACCTCGTTCAATACCAGCTAACGGAAGCCAGTGGAGACGATCCCACAATGCGAACATGAGGTCACCTTGCTTACCGCCGTCACCCCGAAGGTTCGCCCAGATCATCTTGAGAAGGGTCTCAATCGGAGCACGCTTGGAGATGGGGACGCTTGGATTGAAGTCAACAGTGTCGAAGAGACAAGCTTGAAGAGGATAGAGCTGCCGAAGTTGCTGGTACGGGTGATCAGGATGCGAGTAATCAAAGAACGCTTGGAGACCCTCCAACGTTGTACGCACGGTCACCTCACCAGCTGGTTCGAGAAGCGTTAAAGCTCAAGAGTCGCTCGAAACACTTCTTGTCGCCTGCGTCAGTAAACTCCATGTCCACGTACGGGAGGAACCCACGGTGGCAGGTTAGACTAAGCTCGCCACCCGTAGGGGCGGGGTACCAGACAACCTTTGGTGAGGCAACGATACAACCTGACGGTGCACCACCCACGACACGCCACGAAGTGTAGGGTAGCCGGAGATCTAAGTGCCAAGTGCAGCGGCCGAGGGTCCACCAAC
>NW_003303610.1:179743-181378 GCF_000142945.1 Phytophthora infestans T30-4
GGGAGTCCGGAGGACCGAAGCCTGGGCCCAAGATTTCCTCCCAAGTCCCCTATTTTGGAATCTTCCAAACCTCTTTCGGTCATTCGAAGTTATGCTGGAAATGATCGGGTGGAAGGGCGGGAACATCACCCGCCACCACTGGGGAGCATCAGGAGAGGTAATCCACCGAAGGTTCATTGTCATCCACGTCATCTCCACGATCGTCATCATCATGTCCATCGTCATCAATCTCCATCGAAACGTCGGGCGAAGACACGCTTGGTACATCAGCCGTGGGAACAGTCGGAGCCGACTTCGAAGACACGGAAGCTAGTGGAGCAGCTTCAACAGGGGCAGACCCTGCTGTAGAAACCACTCCCGAGACTTCAACTGCCTTGGACGTCGTGACAGACGCCGAAGCAGACTTGCCTTGGGGGATAGTTTGGTCCGACTCTTCACCTTCGTCACTTGAGCCAAACATGAGCCGCATTTGCTCGGCCTCGCGCAGAGCTTCTTCAGCAGCACGTATGTCGGCTGGAGAAGGTGAAGGCGTGGAAGCTGGTGGCTTGGCCACATCGTGTGGACCCTGAGGCGGGGGCGAAGGCGCGTCAGGAGAACCGGGAACATCGTCGTGATCCCCAGGGCTCACAGCCTTACCCGAAGGCTCTGTAGCAGTTTCTTGAACCGATGAAACGCTGCTTGGATCAGCAGTTCCCATGTCCACGTCACTCCGGTCGCCACTGAGGTCGACCACGGTGGGAGTAGAAGAAGACGTTGACGTAGGAGGCGGCGTCCATGAGCTTGGAGAAGACGGTACAGACTGGAACCGAGTCTTCATATGACGTCGGGGCGACTTAGCAGGAGAATGAGGACGAGATTTCTTGCGCTTCTTCTGGGCCGCCTTCTTCCACGCCTTCGGACCGAACAGCGATCGACGAGCCGACTTGGGCGTTGAAGTATCGGCAGGTGGCGCATCACCGAGACCAGCAGCTGCCATCGAAGTACTGGCCTTGTCCGTTGGGATTGGAGCCTTGTCTTCGTCAGAGTCTTCCGACTCGTCGTCCGAATCCTCGCCACCTGGTCTAAGACGCTTATGGGATTTCCCATGGGCCACTTGGTGAGCAGCCTTGGCCAAAGCCGCAGGAAGGGCTTGAGGATCGTCCGAAGACGCGGTGGCAGACTGAATGCGACGCAAAGCGACTAGCGTCTCCTGATCCAAGTCCAGCGCGTCCAGGTCCAGCTCACCCGCAGTCAGACCTATCACGATGGATTGTGAACGAACGTTAGTTGCTGAACACACGGTGGAAGGAGCGACATTAAGAGCGTACCTTCAACAGCCAGACGAAGTCCCTGCCAGACTCACGTGTGCACGGAGGGTACGATTCGCTTGAAAGAGGCGAGTGTTACGGTCTTGCTGGTTCTCGAGGACCTTGAGCGTGTCGTTATCAACGTACTTGCCTTGGGCAAGCTTTACCAGAAGGAGGTGAAGCTTCCGAGTCTGCTCGGTATTCACTCCAATAGAAGACTTGTACACCTCGCGTTCGCGAGCCAGCTTCTTTTGCAAAGTGCTGATGAAGACGTCCCGAGCTTGGACCTCGCAGTGAACACGATTCAAATAATCTGCGTGTCGCTCCATAGTGGCTTGAACACTGCGAG
>NW_003303610.1:184720-190255 GCF_000142945.1 Phytophthora infestans T30-4
GACGGATCAGCGAAGACAGAGAAGTACGGTGGCTACGGGAGTTGTTCATGGGTGCTGTGGAGCCTTCCTGAGTGGAAGGTAGTGATTGCTGCAAACGCTTACCTCTCGGCTACCACGGTATATGAGGCAGAGTATACAGGTATGATAAACGGTGTCAAGGCTGCTATTGCGCACGGTGCCGAGGATTTAGTCATCGTTGGTGACTCAAGGCTCGCGATTCAACAATCACTAGGGGTGATCGCATGCAGGAAGGAAACTTTGCTAGCGCTGCTGAATACTCACAAGGAACCCGCGGCCAAGCTTCGATCAGTTAAATATCTTCACGTTGTACGAGAATACAACGCTGCCGCGGATTCGTTAGCCACTGAAGCGCTGGAATTGAAGGTCAGTCGGGTAATCTTGGCTGAAACTCGCAAGTCGGAATTGGCATCGCTGAACCGCATCCAGGAAATGATCTACGAGCCAGATGAAGACTCGGTAGATGTTTCGTCACAAGGAGCAGAGCGTCAAGTACATGTACGGTCAGGCAGCGAGTCTTCAAAGTGGAAAACATTCGTAAATTTCGTGGTTGATTACAGCTCACCAAAGTGCGATTATGGTAATATAGCAGTGATGACTCGGCGACAGACGAAAGCCAAGAAACGCGTCAGGTTTGCAGATGAACACTCGGAGGATGTCTCGAAAGCTCAAGAGGAGCATGAAGAACGACGAGAGACGTCCACCGAAGATTCATTCGGCGAAGATTTGCCAGACCATCCTCACAAGACTGTACCATCGGCATTTCCCGATGCGGAAGATGTTGATCCGGTAGCGATACAGCGGGAACGACGCAGACGGATACTGGTGGCACAAGACGAGGAGCAGAAGTGGTTTAACATCAAGAAGGTGCTTCAGGGCCAAGCAGAAGAGCTGAGTTACAAAGAAGCTCGAGATGCCTGGAAGTATGCTGACCGGTTCGTATTGTCTGAAGACGGCGTGCTTCACTATCTTGGATTGAATCGTCGGTACGACCACGGTTGGCAAGAGGAGACCAAGCTGCGGCTTGTGGTACCAACAACGATGATTCAAGAGGTCCTGCAAAACTGTCACGACTCGCTGGAAGGAGGACATCAAGGTGTGGTGAGAACGTTCCATCGCGTTAAGTCCGATTATTATTGGATCGGCTTGTACGCTGACGTGGAGAAGCATGTGAAGTCGTGTCCAGATTGCAGCTCGAGTAAAAGCCGTCCGCAGCTTCTTGAATACTCACCTGGCAACGTACTAGCCGAACGACCTTTCCAGATCGTCTCGATGGATTTTGTGATCCCACTACCGAAATCTCGCAGGGGCAACACGGCGTTGCTCCTATTTCAGTGCTCGTTTACGGGATTCGTTATTGCCAAGGCTATGTCAGATACGACTGCACTGAGTGTTGCCCAAGTGTTCGAAGAATGTGTGTACCGACGATTCGGAGCCCATCATTAATAAGGCACGACCGCGACCCACGCTTCATAAGCGAGGTTTTCCAAGCGTTCGCAGAAATGATGCAGTCAAGATCACGAGCGACGTTGAGCTATCGGCCACAGGCTAATGGACAGCAGGAACGCTCGGTGAAGTCGGTGATGGGTTCCGTACGGGTGTACGCGGAAGACCCTCTACAGCAAGATTGGGACGAAATCGCGGAGAAGCTGGTATTTGCTATTAATACTTCTCAGGACACTACAAGGAAGGAAACACCGTTCTACCTCGTTCATGGTTGGGATGCGCAGTCGACGTTGCGGGCAATGTCGTCATCACTCAAACGAGGATTCGGCAAGCAGTCTGACGCACTGGCGTGGCGGCGTGAGATCAATCGACAGCATGAGGTCGACCTCACTATGGCCAAAAATTATCAGGCTGTAGAAAAGGAGCGAAGGGCTAAAAAGCATAATGATGCCCTGAGTCGACTGGAAAAAAGCTGCTGTACCTCAACCAAGTGGAAACGAACACTCGACGGACCCTCCAGAAGCTTCGGAAGAGATGGAAGATCCTGCAAGAGCCCCACCGAGATCTCTTTTTGAGATTGGGAGCCGTGCGTGGTTGTACATGGAACGCGTCAAACCGGGCTTGACGAAGAAATTAGCTCACCGGTGGCATGGACCTTTTCGGATCAAGCACAAGGTGGCAGAGTTTGCGTACGAGCTGGAACTGCCAGACCGAAGTGGGTATCGCTTCTACCCAGTGGTGCGTGTGTCGAGACTCAAGGCTGTCAACGAATTCAATAGTCGACCTAACACTCGGTTGGTACTAGACGCGACTAATGAAGCAAGACTCGACTTCGATGAGGAACTGTTGCCTGAAGATAGCTGGGAACCAGATCAAGTTGCCGGTGAATATGAAGTCGAAACCATCCTCGACGACAGAACACCACTGACGACGAGCACGGAGCGTGCTGTACGCGAGTTCAAAGTCAAGTGGGTGGGATATGAAGATACAACTTGGGAACCAGCATCCAACTTGTCATGTGGAGGTCTGCTGTATGACTATTTGCGAGCCAAGAAGAGCGAGAATCGACTGCAGATGGCGCAAGTGGCGGACGAAGACTAGCGTGGCGGGATCACGTGTGAACTGTCCACAGGCCGATGCAGCCTGTGGTAACAGACGAAAAACGTTACTGCAACAACAAATTGTATATGCATTTGAAGAACAACATGAACATGATTACGCTGTGGAAGTGGATTAAGAATTTGAAAACATGAATGCCGACCGCGGAGCGACCACTGAAAACGAAGTCACGCGGGACACCTCAACAGTTAGCTGAGATGCTGGAAAACGTCGTAGAACGTGCAGCGAGGATTCAAATCGATTCCAAGTGCCTGGCCGCGGTGGCCAAGAGTGTCAACGAAGTCGAGTCACCACTCTCCTTCTCCTCTTCATCAGGAACCTGAGCCTCGGCAGCTGGAGCTGCAGCCGGACCCTGCGAATCCTCGATACCAGCCTCAACAGGAGCAGCAGCCAGAGCGGGACGTGGAGTACCTGGTGGCGAGTCAAACAACGAACGCCAGGTCGGAATAAGTTCTACTGAATCGAGAGACGGGTCAACGACCACGCTTCGGTACACATTCACGAAACACGTACCACGAGGATTGAAAAGCTCCGGATTACGCTGGCACGGGAAGTACGTGATGTTGTACGGGTGCTGATGCGGTGCATTCATCCATCCAGTACGCCAGGGCTGACGAGCATCGAGAGTCGGAACTTCGGAAAGCCAGTCGGGAGTCCGAGGTGCAAACGGCAAGTTCTCGATCGGATACCATGGCTTTGACGGCTCCAAAAGTAACTCAGGACGAATGAACGGCGCGCCGGAGGTACCAGAGGAAACCGAGTCACGACTCCACGCCATGTACTGCTGACGGTACTTGTTACGAAGACGATCGGCACGACGGTAGCGCTAACTGAAGAGCTTCTTTAACACAGCTCTCAGTTCCTTCAAGCGTTCCTTGTCGTGGCCAACCTTTTTAGCTTCTTCAGCGAGACCTCGTTCAATACCAGCTAACGGAAGCCAGTGGAGACGATCCCACAATGCGAACCCGAGGTCACCTTGCTTACCGCCGTCACCCCGAAGGTTCACCCAGATCATCTTGAGACGGGTATCAATCGGAGCACGCTTGAAGATGGGGACGCTTGGATTGAAGTCAACAGTGTCGAAGAGACAAGCTTGAAGAGGATAGAGCTGCCGAAGTTGCTGGTACGGGTGATCAGGATGCGAGTAATCAAAGAACGCTTGGAGACCCTCCAACGTTGTACGCACGGTCACCTCACCAGTTGGTTCGGGAAGGGTCATGCTTAAGAGTCGCTCGAAACACTTCTTGGCACCTGCGTCAGTAAACGCCATGTCCACGTACGGAAGAACCCACGGTGGCAAGGTGGACGAAGCCGGCACCGCAGGGTGAACACCAGGCAACACTCGGTGAGGCAACGGCTCAACCGACGGTGCACCACCACAACGCGGCACCGAAGTGTAGGTAGCCGTGATCACGCGCCCAGGTCCAGCGTCGAGGGTCCAAGAAAACGAACGAGGAGACACCGGAACAGGAGGTGAAGATGGTGGTGCTTGGTGACTTGCCGGAGACGAAGGAGGCGGACCGCCGACTATGATTGGAGAAGTAATCATCGGCGAAGGATTTGGCCGAGGTGGAGTCGGAGGACGAGCTGGGCCAAGACCGCTCCAGTTGCCGTCGAAATCTTCGACATCTTCGTCATCGACTGCGCTTGAATGCTCGGTAGGTGGCGGAACATCACCGCCACCGCTTGGACCATCAGGGGAATCATCCACCGAAAGCTCATTGCCATCCACGTCACCTTCACGATCATCATCAACATCTCCATTGAAAAGTCGGGCGAAGACACGCTTGGTACGACAGCTGACGGAACAATCGGAGCCGGCTTTGAAGACACGCAGGCTGGTGGAGCAGCTTCAACAGGGGCAGGCCCTGCTGTAGAAACCAATCCCGAGACTTCAACTGTCTTGGACGTCGCAACGGACGCCGAAGCAGACTTGCCTGGTGGGACAGTGTGGTCCGACTCTTCACCTTCATCTCTTGAGCCCAACATGAGTCGCATTCGCTCGGCCTCACGCATAGCTTCTTCAGCAGCACGTATGTCGGCTGGAGAAGGAGAGATCGTTGAGGCTGGTGGCTTGGCCACATCGGGAGGATCCTGAGGCGGGGGCGAAGGCGCGTCAGGAAGGCCTGGAACATCGTTGTGATCCCCAGGATCCACACCTTTACCCGAAGACTCTGTGGCAGTTTCTTGACCCGAAGGGACACTGCTTGGACCAGCATCCCCCATGTCCACGTCACTCTGATCGCCGCTGAGGTCGACCACGGCGGGAGTGGAAGAAGACGCTGGTGTGGGAGGTGGCGACCATGAACTTGGAGAAGATGGTACAGACTTGGACCGAGTCTTCATATGACGTCGAGGCGACTTGGCAGGAGAGTGAGGACGTTTTTTTTGCGCTTCTTTTGGGCCGCTTTCTTCCACGCCTTCGGGCCGAATAGCGATCTACGAGCCGACTTGGGAGTTGAAGCGTCGGCAGGTGGCGCATCACCGAGACCAGCAGCTGCCATCGAAGTACTGGCCTTGTCCGTCGGGATTGGAGCCTTGTCTTCGTCAGAGTAGCCCGGATCGTCGTCTGAATCCTCGCCACCTGGTCGAAGGCGCTTGTGGGACTTCCCATGGGCCACTTGGTGAGCGGCTTTGGCCAAAGCTGCAGGGAGGGCTTGAGGATCGTCCGAAGACGCGGTGGCAGACTGAATGCGCCGCAAAGCGACTAATGTCTCATGATCCAAGTCCAGCGCGTCCAGGTCCAGCTCACCCGCAGTCAGACCTATCACGAAGGATTGTGAACGAACGTTAGTTGCTGAACACACGGTGGAAGGAGCGACATTAAGAGCGTACCATCAACAGCCAGACGAAGTACCTCGGGATCCATCCCTGCCAGACTCACGTGTGCACGGAGGGTACGATTCGCTTGGAAGAGACGAGTGCTACGGTCTTGCTGGTTCTCGAGGACCT
>NW_003303610.1:191058-193399 GCF_000142945.1 Phytophthora infestans T30-4
CCCCGGAAGGCCCGATTTATGCATCTCTTTCCGAAGGAAAGTCCAACCAGCTGAGGGGCGTTCGGAAACCTCGGGTCCTTGCCCTCCTAAGAAACAAAGCGGAGTAATGCCATGTGGATGAGCAACGGCCCCGTATGATTCTAAAAAGAGGATAAGGCTGCCCTACCTCCAGCCGCTCACGTCCGCGACGTCGACGAGGATTGAGACGCTGAACCGCGTCGGACACGCCTCGATTCAAACGCTAGGACATACGGTGACGGGATGGTGACTGAAGAATGAAGAAATGTCACCAACAGGCACCAGTCCCGTGGCTTCCATTGCGACAGGCGCAGTTGTGGTGTAGAGATTTCTCCGTAGTTGAGGATTATCACCCCCGAGCTCGTACGGCCCAATGTAGTTCCGGTTCTTTGAGGGCAGGAAAGGCACTTGCGTGTTATCGTGCAAATTGTGGTCTGTATTGATACTTAAGCCTATACCTGAGGTCCATGACCAGGCTACGGAGATCCAGGGTTGGGAGCACCGTGCGGCCGCTCGGTCGCAGGACCTGCGACTCTTGTTGGCTGATCAGGCGGTCGAGATCCGCGACCGGACCGGACGGCTGGATCGCGCCTCCCGTCAGCGAGATGGCATGCGGGACGACAACGACCATCTCCTTGGGGAGATGGCGCTCGCCGGATCCGAGATTTCCCACCTCCAATCCTGGATCTATGACCTCGAGCGGGATCTGGAGGATTCCCAAACTGCTAGTGCAGCCGCGGACGAGAGCTTGGATCGACTCCGTGACGAGTTGCGCCTGACCCAAGAAGAGGTGGTAACTAACGACTATGTGGGATCCACCCATGGCGGATCCGCCTTAGGGTCGGCGCGTGGAGGGTCCCCCGAGCCAAATCCACCTCCCTTGTCGCCGGATGTAGCTCTGGCTCGTCTCTCTGAGGAGCCGGAAGATACCAAGGAGTCACTCGAGAAAGCGTCTGCTGGGCAAGATTACGCGCTCGAAGAATTTGTACGCGTGGCTCAATTGCGCGACGAGATCCAAGCGAAGTTGGCGGACACCGAACTCCAGCGGGACAATGCGGCTACCGAGTGGGCGGATGCCAAGCGGGCGCAAACAGAACTGGAATCCAAGCTTCGCCGCACAAGTACGTGGATTCGCTTTGGCCCCTTGCTAGTAGCCACATATTCACTTGTTATGTCGATCCAGGTGACAAATTGAAGGATGCCGAGGCAACTGCAGCAAAACTCCGGGACCAACTCGCTGCTGCTCATGTTCAGCACCGCAGCTAGTTCTGGAGCTCGATCGCGGCTTATAGGAGCGGGATTTGGCGCGCCGACGACTGGCGCTGGTGACAGCTGCTATCTCGGATCCCCTTCCTCACCTGTCTGGGCCCTCTCCTGCTGCCAGCGTTTCTGCATCTCTACCGTCGATAAGTGGAGCGGATCCGTCGGCTGCGAAACGACCGCGTAGTGCATCTCCCGCTCCTAGCACTGGACCCCCCCCCCCGTCCTCACAAGCATGCCCGAGTTTCCCCCAAGGCCAAGCCCAAAACCAGCTCGGCCTCCAAGGCAGTCTCTCAGGCGGGATCCACATCCACGTTCAAACCGGATTCCACATCCACGTCCAAGCATGGATCCGCATCCACGTCCAAGCTTTCCGCCTCCCCCTCGAAGTCTGGTGCCGGATCCAAGTCTGGACCCCTTGCCACATCTAAAGCCGGATCCGTAGCTACGTCCAAGACGGGTACGGGATCCAAGGCTGGATCTACTGCTGTCACGTCAACATCTGGGTCTGGGCCCCAAGACTGGATCCGCTGTTGCATCTCAACCGGGATCCACATCATTCAAGTCCGGATCAGCTGCCAAGGCTGGATCCGCGGCACCCAAGTCGGGATCGGCATCCAAGGCCGGATCCAAGGCGTCCAAAACTGAATCCGTCGCGGTTTCAAAATCGGGACCAACGTCCAAGACTGGATCCAAGACGTCTAAGACCGGATCCGCCGTTACGCCTAAGACGGGATCTACGTCCAAGACTGGATCCACCACCGCGCCGTCTTCCCAGGCTGTGGATTCGGCCGGATCCACGGCGATTGCTCCTTCTACGACGGGGTTAGTCGCCTCCACGGCCAAGTCCGGCTCGCCACAGTCGGGATCCACTGCTGGCCCTTCGGTGACGGTGCCTAGCGTTCCCCGACCAGCTTCTACCGGCTCTCCGCCGGCCAGAACTGGATCCGAGAAAGGGAAAGCCGAACGTATCATCCCTACTGGTTGTGGACTTGGCAGCTCGGAGGATGACGAGGATGAGGGATCGGACTGGTCCGACGGCTCGGGACCTCATATCCGATCG
>NW_003303610.1:194490-206910 GCF_000142945.1 Phytophthora infestans T30-4
GGTTGTCCAACTTCAACAAGCAGCGTGGTAACCGACGTAGCCATGCTGGTCGAGCTTGGAAGAAAGTTCTCGTGATCCTCGTGTTGGCGATCCAGGACGGTTGGTGTGACGTGGATGTTTTGCTGGATCCATCCTTCTTGCATCTCCCCCGACGTGGGGATAAGGTGGCTTGGTTTCCGGGATCCGTATCCCGTCAAGCCAACTTGGAGGATCCCAACCTCCATCGCCCAGAACCCACGAACCTACTGGAAGCCTTGCGAGAGATCGACGAAGCCGAGCCTTGGCGCATCCAGTTTCGCGGGGACCCGAGCCAACACCCAGGACGCCAGATCCAGCGTCTGGTGGGCAAGTTCTTCAACGTTCAGCCCAAGACTACCTGATCCTCATCACTCTTTGACGCCACGCCCCCAGTTTCAGTCTTCGTGGATTCGTTTCGTAGCCGTAACTAGCGACTGGAAACTAAGTCGAGCTAGCCCTTTGCATAAGCTATCATAATCCACGCTTCCTTACTTGAATATGTCTGTAACATTCTCGTGTTGGTAGAGGAATCCAGGCAGAGTCTACCGGCGTACACCTGGATCTGGACTAGATCCACCCTTTCAGCGTACACCTGGATCTTGGCTGGATTCACCCTTTCAGTGTACACCTGGATCTGGGCTAGATCCACCCTTTCAGCGTACACCTGGATGTGGGCTGGATCCACCCTTTCAGCGTACACCTGGATCTGGGCTGGATCCACCCTTTCAGCGTACACTTGGATCTGGGCTAGATCCACCCTTTCAGCGTACACCTGGATCTGAGCTGGATTCCGGATCCGGTTGGGCCCACGCTTGGATTTCATCAGGATCTAGCGCCAACGACCCGGTTTCAATTGCGTCAGTATAGTTCAGGCTCTTGAAAGCTCGCGCTTAAGATCAAGCAGGACGCTTCGCACGTAAAACGTCACTCTTATGCATAAACATTCACTTCTTTCTCGTAATCCACTCTTTTCTTGTAGATTCGTCTTCTCTTTCTTTCCGATGTGACCAACTCACATCAGCGATCCTCCTCCTCCTGGCCCACACCCTTCCTGTGGGCCCTTCTTCATCCTCCCATCGACATGACCAACTCACATCCATGGATCCCCTTTCTACTCTTCTTCATGAGACTGCATCACGCCGAATATGTTACGATTCGTACGATCCCTCAAGAAATCATAGAGTAATGCTCCACAGTTCAGATCTGCCTCGTCTACCCAACTGGGTTCGTCATATCCACGCCAATACACCAGAAATTCACGGTAAATCCGTCCGTATCTAGTTCGCTTCCCCGACCTCATATCGGTGATCTTCTCGACGTCGAACTCGTCGTCTTCGAGATCCACATTCCAACTATCTTCCGGTAGGAGGACTTCGTCGAAATCCACCCGGTCGGATACATCCACCGAAAGACGGATCTGCGGCCGATCCGGATATTCTTTGACCAACTTCAGCTTGGATACGTGTACTACAGGGAACAGGCGATATTCGGTACCTGCCGTTTCCAGCCTAACCGCATGTTCTCCAATCTTCTCGCTCACCCGGAACGGTCCGTGCCATAGATGGGCCAATTTGCGGGCGTACCCTTCTTTCACTCGATCCAAATAAAGCCACACCTGCGATCCCACTTGGATTTGATGTGGACGGGCGTCTTCGTTGTGTCGATCCGCTCGATCCTGTATCGCACTCCGCAGTCGTTCGTTCACCTGGGGATCTAGCTTGCCGGTAGTATTTCTGGACTTGATATCGCCATCGCCTTGGATCTCGGTTTCCTTTCTTGGTGCTGCATACTCCAAGTTACGCTGCGTGGGATCCTCAAGCCGCTTCCAGGGTGGATTTGGGATCCCACCCATGTACCAAGTAAAATGGGGTATCACCCCGGATCCTGTCTTGGGCGGTGTTTATCGCAAAGGGGAGTCGTTCTGCGTACTCACCCCAATCCCTCTGATCCAACTCCTGGACATACATCTTGAGTGCTCTCGTGATCGTCTGCACCATGCGCTCGGCCGACCCGTTAGCTTGGGGACGATATGCCATGGTTGCTCGCTGTCGCTGCCCCAGGATCCGGTTGAATGCTCGAAAGAAATCAGACATAAAGCCTAGCTCCCGATCATGTCTAATCATCTCGCTAGCTCCAAATCTTCGGAAAACACACTCCTCGTACTGTGGTGAAGTGCTTTCTCAGAAATAAGAGAATGGGCCTGACGCGGGGTCACTATCCCGAATCAGTGACAATTTCAGGTGATTAGAGAGGATTTGGGTTGGTGGCACGGATGCAAGTTGCCTGGGGTGGATTAGCCATGACGAGCGGCACCCCGTATGGAATGACGATGGATCTGGTATGAGCGATGTACGGGAAGACAAGATCCACCAAGACTTATCGCGGATCCACCCTTACCTGGATTCACTTAGGTGTGTGGTGTTGGAAATCCCACGTGAACGCTAGCTACAGATGTAGTTAGGATGTTCCCACAACAATACGTCTACTAGGATAGTAAACGATCGTTCGGGCGGACCTGAAGACCCCAGTTCTGCCCTTGCACCGGGACAAACTGGACCTTGTAAACTACTTATATAGGCCAACCAGTAAAATAAGAACACGCTACTAGCACGAGCAAAGCTAGCAGGTGTTTTGAATCCTCGTGGTCCCAACAGCGGAAGGGTACCAGGCACGGGTAAGCCTTTTACGAGATCACCGAGTGTTCAACACTCGGCTGGAAGAAATAAAAGGGAGGCAATTCAAGCACTCCCAGTCGTGCAAATAGGCAACAATAAGCCGTCACGTAAAACCTCCCGATAATAATCGGCCAATACACAAAGTCTCTTGGCCTTGCCGGATGAACCCTCGCTACAGAGCTTCGAGTTCACCGACAGGCATAACACACTCAAACAAGCTTGACCTGACGCTTACCTTGAAGCCGGACGTCGCTCTGTGTGCTTGAGTGGAAATTCTGTTCTGTATTTAAGCTTACCCTTTCGGGTCTATTTCTAATAAGAAGTCCTAATCAAGTATACAAATATCAAGTGAACAATGATCCGTTATGGATCTTCTTGCATGCCAAGCGTCGTCTGCACCGTCGCATGAGCATCTTTAACGGTCCGCGCCCTGTCCCAGACGGTAAACGTGTCTTCCAAAGGTCGCTGAGTATTCCGCGAACTCATCCCAACCGCCACTGAGGGTTCGTACCGTAGATGGTCCGCTGAATGCGAATCCGGCCAGTCCATTATTAATAATAAGGACAGCCTGGATTCAGTGACATAGGGCCGTATCCGATACTTGTTGAAAACTCGGAGGTGACGCCGTCGAGTCCCTTGCACCTTGGCATCTCCGTACATCACCCGACCGAGGGTTCGTCGCTTGAACAACTTGGGCGGTGTCACGTCTTTGTCGACGGGTGATAATCCGCAACCACGGAGAAATCCCTACACCACAACTGCCCCTGTCGCAATGGAAGCCACGGTACTGGTGCCCGTTGTGACATTTCTTCATTCTTCAATTCACCATCTCGCCACCGTATGTCCAAGCGTCTAAATCGAGCCGTGTCCGACGCTTTTCAGCGTCTCAATCCTCGTAGACGTCGCGAACGTGAACAGCTGGAGGTACGTCAGCTCATCCTTCTCTTGAATCATCGGCACCTTGCTCATCATCTCGCGTTACTCGACTTGTTTCTCAGGAGGGCAAGGCCGAGGGTTCGAACGTCCCTCAGTCTGCTACACTTCCCCCGACAGCGGCGTCATCAACTGGTCCTTCGGCGCTTCCTGCCCCAGACTCTTCACTCCCTGCGGTAGCTCCTGCAGCACTCCCCGTCGTCGCTGAATCCGCGGAGATGGCTCCTGCTGCTCCTCCTGCCCCAGCTGGTGGTCCACCACCACTCACCGAAGATTCGCTGCGCGCCATGCTGGCTGAAAGTACGGAGGCATCGGTCGATCACATGATGACCTCGATAATCCCGTACTTGACTGCAATGGCTCGTCACCAAGTGCAGATCAGCGTTGTGCCTCCTCTCCACGGCGATATACACACTCAGCGTCGTCTCGAGACAGCTGTTGGTTTCGATGAGGTCCTCGCTGCGATACAACCTGTTCCTGACGCGCTGTCGGCATTACCCCAACGCGTTGCCGACTTAGAGCGTCAGTTGCGGTTTGCTCAGTCCGAGGCTGCTGCCGCCGTGCGTTCGGTGGCACCCCACATCATGGCTCGTGAGAACGCGGAGACGTTCCTCAAGGCTGCAAACGCTGAGATTGAAGCCTTACACCACCACGTCAAGATTCTCCGCGAGTCGAACGCCAAGAACGACGCCATGCTCGCCACTGTTCAAGCCACTATGGAACGACACGCAGAAGACTTGAATCGTCTGCACTGCGAGGTCCAAGCTCGGGACGTTTTTATCAGCACGTTGCAGAAGAAGCTGGCTCGCGAACGCGAAGTGTACAAGTCTTCTATTGGCGCGAATACTGAGCAGACCCGGAAGCTCCACCTCCTTCTGGTAAAGCTTGCCCAGGGCAAGCATGTCGATAACGACACGCTCAAGGTCCTCGAGAACCGGCAAGACCGTAACACTCGCCTCCTCCAAGCGAATCGTACCCTCCGTGCACACGTGAGTCTGGCAGGAATGGATCCCGAGGTACTTCGTCTGGCTGTCGAAGGTACGCTCTTAATGTTGCTCCTTCCACCGTGTGCTCAGCAACTAACGTTCGTTCACAATCCTTCGTGATAGGTCTGACTGCGGGTGAGCTGGACCTGGATGCGCTGGACTTGGATCAGGAGACGTTAGTCGCTCTGCGGCGTATTCAGTCTGCCACCGCTTCTTCGGACAATCCTCAAGCCTTTCCGGCAGCTTTGGCCAAAGCAGCTCACCAAGTGGCCCATGGGAAGTCCCATAAGCGTCTTAGACCAGGTGGCGAGGATTCAGACGACGATCCGGACGACTCTGACGAAGACAAGGCTCCAATCCCAACGGACAAGGCCAGTGCTTAGATAACAGCTGCCGGTCTCGGTGATGCGCCACCTGTCGATACTTCAACTCCCAAGTCGGCTCGTAGATCGCTGTTCGGTCCGAAGGCGTGGAAGAAGGCGGCCCAGAAGAAGCGCAAGAAACCCCGTCCTCATTCTCCTGCTAAGTCGCCACGACGTCATATGAAGACTCGGTCCAAGTCTGTACCGTCTTCTCCAAGTTCATGGTCGCCACCTCCTACACCAGCGTCTTCCTCGACTCCCGCAGTGGTCGACCTCAGCGGCGACCAGAGTGACGTGGACATGGAGACTGCTGATCCAGGCAGCGTCCCTTCGGTTCATGAAACTGCTACAGAGCCTTCGGGTAAGGACGTGAACCCTGAGAATCTCGACGATGTTCCTGTCTCTCCTGACGCGCCTTCGCCCCCGCCTCAGGGTCCACACGATGTGGCCAAGTCACCAGCTTCAACGATTTCACCTTCTCCAGCCGACATACGTGCTGCTGAAGAGGCTCTGCGCGAGGCCGAGGAAATGCGGCTCATGTTTGGCTCGAGTGACGAAGATGAAGAGTCAGACCAGACTGTCCCACAAGGCAAGTCTGCTTCGGCGTCTGCCGCGACATCCAAGGCAGTTGAAGTCTCGGGAGTGGTTTCTACAGCAGGGTCTGCCCCTGTTGAGGCTGCTCCACTAGCTTCCGCGTCTTCGAAGTCGGCTCCGACTGTTCCCACGACTGATGTATCAAGCGTGTCTTCGCCTGGCCTTATGATGGAGATTGATGACGATGGGAATGCTGATGACGACTGTGGAGATGACGTGGATGACAATGAACCTTCGGTGGATGACTCTCCTGATGCTCCCAGTGGTAGCGGTGATGTTCCGCCCCCCACCGATCATTCAAGCATACTCGATGACGAAGATGTTGAAGATTCAAACAGGAACTGGAGTAATCTTGGCCCAGCTCGTCCTCCGACTCCACCTCGGCCAAATCCTTCGCCGATGATGACTTCCCCAATCATAGTTGTCGGCCCGCCTCCTTCGCCACCAGCAAGTCCTCCGGCACCAGCATCTTCTCTTCCTGTTCCAGTGTCTCCTCGTCCGTCTTTTTGGACTCTCGATGCTGAACCTGGACGCATAATTACGGCAACCTATACTTCGGTGCCGCGTCGTGGTGGTGCACCGTCGGTTGAGCCGTTGCCTCACCGAGTGTTATCTGGTACTCGCCCTACGGTGCCGGCTTCGTCCACCCTGCCACCGTGGGTTCTTCCGTATGTGGACATGGAGTTTACCGATGCAGGCGCCAAGAAGTGTTTCGAGCGACTCTTGAGCTTAACGCTTCCTGAACCAGCTGGTGAGGTGACCGTGCGTACAACGTTGGAGGGTCTCCAAGCGTTCTTTGATTATTCGCATCCTGATCACCCGTACCAGCAACTTCGGCAGCTTTACCCTCTTCAAGCTTGCCTCTTTGACACTGTCGACTTCAAACCAAGCGTCCCCATCTCCAAGCGTGCTCCGATTGAGACCCGTCTCAAGATGATCTGGGCGAACCTTCGGGGTGACGGCGGTAAGCAAGGTGACCTCGGGTTCGCGTTGTGGGAGCGTCTCCACTGGCTTCCGTTAGCTGGTATTGAACGAGGTCTCGCTGAAGAAGCTAAAAAGGTTGGCCACGACAAGGAACGCTTGAAGGAACTGAGAGCTATGTTAAAGAAGCTCTTCAGTGAGCGCGACCGTCGTGCCGATCGTCTTCGTAACAAGTACCGTGAGCAGTACATGGCGTGGAGTCGTGACTCGGTTTCATCTAGTGCTTCCGGCGTGTCATTCATTCGTCCCGAGTTGCTTTTGGAGCCATCTAACGTTCTCACCACACCTTGATGTCCTCCTTCCAGCGAGTCGTGACAGTTTTGCAGGACCTCTTGAATCATCGTTGTTGGTACCACAAGCCGCAGCTTGGTCTCCTCTTGCCAACCGTGGTCGTACCGACGATTCAATCCAAGATAGTGAAGCACGCCGTCTTCTGATAACACGAACCGGTCAGCATACTTCCAGGCATCTCGAGCTTCTTTGTAACTCAGCTCTTGTGCTTGGCCCTGAAGCACCTTCTTAATGTTAAACCACTTCTGTTCCTCGTCTTGTGCCACTAGTATCCGTCTGCGTCGCTCCCGCTGTATCGCTACCGGGTCAACATCTTCCGCATCGGGAAATGCCGCTGGTACAGTCTTGTGAGGATGGTCTGGCAAATCCTGGCCGATTGAATCTTCGGTGGACGTCTCTCGTCGTTCTTCATGCTCTTCTTGAGCTTTTGAGACATCCTCCGAGTGTTCATCTGCCAACCTGACGCGTTTCTTGGCTTTCGTCTGTCGCCGAGTCATCACTGCTATATTACCATAATCGCACTTTGGTGAGCTGTAATCAACCACGAAATTTTCGAAAGTTTTCCACTTTGAAGACTCGCTGCCTGACAGTACATGTGCTTGACGCTCTGCTCCTCGTGACGAAACATCTACCGAGTCTTCATCCGGCTCGTAGATCATTTCCTCGATGCGGTTCAGCGATGCCAATTCCGACTTGCGAGTTTCAGCCAAGATTACCCGACTGACCTTCGATTCCAGCGCTTCAGTGGCTAACGAATCCGCGGCCGCGTTGTATTCTCGTACAACGTGAAGATATTTATCTGATCGAAGCTTGGCCGTGAGTTCCTTGTGAGTATTCAGCAGCGCTAGCAAAGTTTCCTTCCTGCATGCGATCACCCCTAGTGATTGTTGAATCGCGAGCCTTGAGTCCCCAACGATGACTAAATCCTCGGCACCGTGCGCAATAGCAGCCTTGACACCGTTTATCATACCTGTGTTCTCTGCCTCATTCACCGTGGTGGCCGAGAGGTAAGCGTTTGCGGCAATCACTACCTTCCACTCAGGAAGGCTCCACAGCACCCATGAACAACTCCCGTAGCCACCGTACTTCTCTGTCTTCGCTGATCCGTCAAAAGACATGACGAATCCGCTGTAATTACGGGAAAGCCTGGCGTACAGCAACGCGGGGTCCATTCGAATAGTCGGGGAACCCTTGTTTGGAGGCGCCACCGGCGCGAGCGAGTCTTCCAGGTTAACGAAGCTTGTGATGCTTGACTGCAGTAGCTGTGCAAAGGCGACATCCTTCTCCTTCACGCGCTGCACCTTAAGGTGCCACTGCGATAGCAGCACTGCGAACTGGACCGCGCGTCCGAAGAGAGACTTCGACTTATGCACCCACTCTAACGTCGAGAATCGTGTATAGACATGTAGCGTCTTTCCTGCCAGCTGGACGTAACAGATCTTCAACAGCAGAAGTAACGCCAAAACTTCCTTCTCAGCAGGATGGTAGTTCATCTCGGCTTCCTTAAGCACCCGACCGAGGAACCGTACAAGGTATAACTTGCCTTCATGTTCTTGCATTAGCGTAGTGCTCAACGCCCATTCATTCGCAAAGAGCATGACGTGAACTTCTTTCGACCGATCGAAGTGCCTGAGGATGGGTGAATGTGAAACACTCGTCTTCAATTTTTTTAAGGAACGACGTGCCACAGAAAGGCCACCTTCAACGACAAAGACTTCATCCTTGAGCTGGTACAGCGCCGCACCGTAGACCGCGAAGTCTTGAATGAAGCGGCTGTAGTAATTAACCGCTCCAAGAAACGACTGCATGCCCTTCTTGCTCGTTGGAAACGAAAGCTCGGTGATGGCCGCAAGCTTCTTGGGGTCAGCTCTGATACCTTCTGGCGAAATTTTATGCGACAGAAAGTCCACCTTGGGTTGGCAAAAGATGCTCTTGGTGAAGCTAATGCTGATCCGACACTGTGCAAATCTTGCTAGCAATCGGTCCATCGTCGCTAGGCAGCTGTCGAAATCCTCGCCACCGAAGCAAATGTCATCCACAAACGACCGTCGACCAAATACAGGTACCAGCGATGATTCGTCTGGCTCCCCGTTCGTAAGCATGTCAGCGACGGGGCTGTTGACGAGTTGTAGTACAGGGTCGGTCTCTACCGGTGCTTCGCGGTCTGCCGCGAACTTCGTTTGAAACGAATTCTCGGCGCTTGGCCCACGACGTTCCTTGGCCTGTTCTTCAGCTAAACGCATCCTCTCCGAGTATTCAAACCAACCTCCTTTAGGTTGAACGAACCCCCAGAGTGCGTTGTCAATCATACGCTGGTAGATCATCGGCGCGTTCTTTAACCCAAAGGGCATGCGTAACCACTCAAAATGTCCTAGTGCGCAGACGAACGCTGACACTTTACGCGCTCGCAAGGTCATCATGACCGCCCACAAGCCGCTTGCTGCATCCAGCGAGCAGAACCATAGGTAGCGCTCGAGATCTGTTAACAGGTCGTCGACTAGCGGCATTGCATACTCCATGATCGCGGCGATAGCATTCACCATCTTGTAATCAATGCAGAGCCGGATGTCCAACCCGTTCTTTTTCATCACAATCACGATCGGCGATGCCCATGGACTGTCTGAAAAGACGATCAGTCCTGCACGCAATAAAGCGCGCAGCAGCTCGTACAGCTTGCCGAGAAATCGCAGCGGCACGCTGTTTAATTGGGGCGTGCCCCTGTGTGTCGATATCGCATACCGCTCCGTAGGCTGGCGGCGGCAGTGCGTTACCACTAGCAATCAGGATGTGCTCGTGGTTTTTTAGCGTCGCGACTAGACGTTCTCGGCGTTCAGTCGACAGCTCAGGATCAGCAACATTAGGCGCAGTGTAGTCAATTGTCGTGTTGATCTCTTCGGTCAGGTCCGGCAGGAATGCCAGCTCCTTCGCGTAGTCGTCCAAGCCAATGTTGTTAGCTTGGTGTTTGTAGAAATCATTTCTCGTATCCTCCGTTGCTTCATTTCCCTCGGTTGTTAACACTCGAGCAACCGATATGTATGTTCCGTCCAACGCCGCTACGGATTCTTCCCTTGACTCAACATTGGCATCCGCTTTGATTTCAACAGTCGGTACCTGGTCCATCTCCTTCCCATCCTGATTTCTCATCTCTGGGCCCCCTGCCGAGTCGTCGTTCGCAATATTGAATGCGTGGGCCGCCGACATATTGGGTTGTTGACTTTTGTTCCGCTCCTCGTTCTGCCGCTGTCTTGACATTTCGGAATTCGCACCAATCTTGCAATGAATACTCGGTGCCGTACTCAACACCTTCTGCGCGATGCCTGTATCCTCTGGATCAACCACCGGTGGCTCGTTCGCAGATTTGGTGACACACAAGGCCGGGACAGCTTCGTCAAAACGGGTGACTCCATTCAATCCAGTGCCGTTGCTTGTCGCTTCCGTGGTCACCCCTGACTGGACACTAACACTCGTTGGCGTATGTACCACGTTCACCGGTCTCAGTAGTTCGTGTGTACGCACTACCGAGGCTTCGTTCGCGTTATTGCTTTTGCCATGGGTTGTCGTGCACGTGTCCAAAGGTTCTGCGGAAGGCGGACCGTCGGCCGAATCCCCGGCTGTCACCCCAGACGCCAGACAGGCTTCCACTCGTTCACGTTCTTCCAGGATCAGTGCCCAGCGCTCTGCACATGTCAGACGATCACTAGAATCCACTAGCGAGTCTTCTAGAGGTCGTGCTAGCACCCCACCGGGTTCTGGGTAGTATGGTCGATCACTGCTGAAGGCTGAGTTGCAAGCCATTGTTCGTAGATTTCGCATTCACGCTGAAAGAGCCCGCGGTCTCTACAACCTTCGTAGGCCAACACTTGCCAGTCTTGGTACTTCTTGGACTCCAGACGCACATAGCCGTCACCTCGTGGCAAATCCCCATCTGGAATCCACATAGCGATCGAGTCGTGTGCTGGTAGGTACACAGTTCGATCAGACACGTTGGTCAATCGAATGCTCTGAGGCCGTCCACGTCGAAACCTCGTCACTGACGGGATTAGCTTGTTCGTTCGACGGACCCACAGTACGTGTTCTTCCAGCCCGACTTGACGCTTCGCTAGTCGATATTCTCGCCACTCGTGCGCTTGAATGTCCAACCGCTCGGGTGGCCCGGCGTTAACATGGGAGCCGTATTCTTCGCTGTCGATCATGTTCTTGGTCTTTATCAGCGGGATTTGGACTTCGTGCGGTAATTGCGCCGCGCCGTGGAACAGGTCCAACCGGATCCCAGCTGGGATCATAAAGTCGGTCCCGAGTACCACGTCGACGCCTGCACTATGCGCCATTACCCACATCTCAAACTCGTACACCATCTTCCATCCGAGCGTAATCTTGACGCACGCTCGTCGCGTCGTAGACACCTTGCCTTCGTTGATTCCTTGAATGTCAATGCGGCGTCCGTGATCAGGTACATCTCGGAGTCGCAACTTCTTGGCAAAGGCGTCAGTGATCACACTAATGTTCGCTCCTGTGTCGAGGAGGATCCTCGTTCGCTGGTCGTTCACAGCGCCTTGCACCAGAGCTCTCATTCTGATCCGTCGGTCGAATTTCTTGGCCGACCACCACCCCTGTCTCTCGCCAGGGTTCAACTTCATCATCTTGGAGTGACCCTTGGGGCTGGTCTCGCGCTGCACTCGAAACCAAGCCGAGCGAACCCTCGCTGGTGCCCTCATCAGCATCAGCACACTCCATTATTTCTCCAACACCTCCACCGAGGATTCTACTCCTCTCCTTTTCATTTTCCGTCGCGTTCACACTTGTTACGTATTTATCAGGCCATTCACTCTGCCCCGTGAAAGCAAAGATACACTCTGCTTCCATTGAAGGCTCGGTTAACTGTGGCAGCCCGATAGGGACCAACCCAGTTGTAGTTGGCGGGCTGCCTAGTTTAAATGACGTTCTTGAAACGACGGCCTTGAGCTCTGGCGGGAGTTCCTCCTTCGTGCCTTTGGTGCGCACAAATTTGGCAAGGTCTTGGAAGTTGCGGAAAAGTTCGCATTGTCCAGCATCGTGGAGTTGTTTGCAGAACTTGCATCGCTTGTTACAGTAGTGGGCGGAGTGACTCATGCCACCGCACACCGCGCATGGTCCGTACTGTGGGCGTCGGTTGTCGCGGCTGAAGTCACGTCGACCGCGTTGGTCCTGATTGAACCCACGGTCACCACCTCGGCGATCTTGATTGAAGCCATTATCGCGATCAGGCATGTTTCCACGTGGTTGACGGTTGTCTGAACGTGCGTAGGTGCCGTCAGCAGCTGCACGGCGCTCATTTTCGTTAGCCGCGGCGAGGTATCGGTCGTTTTCGTCCAATGAGAAATCACCGTCCGTATTATCAGGCTGAAAGTCGTTGTACTCATCTTGGGCATCGTCGTAAGCGTTCGGATCTTCGTTTGAATACTCGGTGCCTCCCTGAGCAGCTTCACGACCTTCTAATTCAGCTAGTAGGTCGTCCACCGTGGCTTCAATGAGTGTCACTCTTGGTTTGTTGCGGTTGTCATCGCGGCGACGGTCATCACGCCGGTTGTTGCGGGCGTACCC
>NW_003303610.1:227818-240895 GCF_000142945.1 Phytophthora infestans T30-4
AATTCCATTTTGGATCGCCCGCTTGAGCGAGAAGTAAGTAACCGCGACCAGGTGCCGTCTGCGTGAACTGCGAGCAGTAGTAGCCGAATGAACGCATCGCTCAAGCAGCTTTCCACTTGCGGTTCGTCTTCTTTCGGGAAGTTGACGGAACCCAATGAATGGGCTCCCGTCTCCGGAGGACTTAGCTCAGATGGAAATGCACCATTTATCGGCATCTGTGTGGGTTCCAGCCATTTCATAGACGAACCCACGGAGCCACTGCATACAGTTCTCGCTTTTGTTGCGAGAGCCTGAGAACGGCGTGATGCGATCCAGCGGTCGGTGCGAGGCCATTTCAATCCTCGGTGTTGGGTCCACGTCGTTCAGCGTCGCTAGCTCATTCATCTGACGCATCAACTCGAGTTGAGGATCTTCCTCGTCGAATGTACGCACCAAAATGTCATCGTCACTGGACGAACCATCGCTGTCGACTTGACGACGTCCGGCACCACCTTTGGGAGCTCGCGCACCGCCTCGGCGACCGAACGAACCCTCATTACCAGCGTAAATACGTTGCATACGGCTCTCCGAACGTGGCGTAACCATGTGCGAGTCTTGAAAGTACGGTGAAGCTTCGGTAGTGCCAAAGGCACCACGCTCAGCTCCACGCTTGGTCGGAGGAGTACGAGCGAGTCGTTGGGGTGTCGGCGGCAGTGGAATCGTGGGCGGGTCTTCATCTTGAACGAACGTTCGACGCACAGGCTGCTTTCCGGCGTTGATGCCAACAGCGCCAAACGCCTTCCGAAGCTTCTTCTTCCATTTCTGGAGAGCGGCCCCGGCTTCGTGTGGACTCCAATCTTGGAGCGACATCGTCGATGGGTACGTCTCGTTCTCGAAGCCCAGCGACAACAGTAGCGAAACTGAATCCTCGGCAACTTGACTAGTCGAAACCGAGTTGACTGGGTATTGAAGCTCCTGCGCAAGCGCAGGCCAGTCGGCCTTTTTCTTGGGGATGGGCTTGAACAGCTGCATCCACTCATCATTCTGCATCAGCGCTTGTACGCGGTCGAAAACGCGCTTGGCGGCTGGTGTATCACCGTTGATAGGTGGGCGAGGTGCCTTCAGCAGTGCTGAATGCTTTGCACTCGCCACCGAAGGTTTAAAACCCTCGGTCCCATCGTCATAATCATCATAGGCCGGTTCCGGTCCCGCAACATCATCGAGCTCGTCGGCGAGGTTCCTCGAAAGGGACTTGGTCGCCCCGCTCAGCCCCGATGACAGCGTGGCCGTCTCCGGCGTCGCTGCGCCTGGCTCTGGAGCCGGCGTCTTATCTTCGTAATCTTCATAATCGTGGGCGTCAGGACCGATGTCCGCTTCGTCGTCGAAGCTCACTGAAAGCTCGGTGGCGGCTGCAAAAGCGCGCAGCCGGGCTTGAACTCTCGTTGCGAGCCCCGCCAGACTTGGCAGGCGTAACTGGTACCGTCGGTTGTCCTTTCGCCATGTTTCTTGTCTTTTTCTTGTTCTTCTTCTCTTGGTAGCTCGTAAACTGGAAGGCCATACAAACAGTTCACAATGGTCACAATCTGTTCCCGGGTCGCGGCACCAGTTGTGGTGTTGGAATTCCCACGTGAACTCTAGCTACAAATGTAGTTAGGCCGTTCCCACAACAGTACGTCTACTAGGATAGTAAACGATCGTTCGGGCGGACCTGAAGACCCCAGTTCTGCCCTTGCACCGGGACAAACTGGACCTTGTAAACTACTTATATAGGCCAACCAGTAAAATAAGAACACGCTACTAGCACGAGCAAAGCTAGCAGGTGTTTTGAATCCTCGTGGTCCCAACAGCGGAAGGGTACCAGGCACGGGTAAGCCTTTTACGAGATCACCGAGTGTTCAACACTCGGCTGAAAGAAATAAAAGGGAGACGATTCAAGCACTCCCAGTCGTGCAAATAGGCAACAATAAGCCGTCACGTAAAACATTCCCGATAATAATCGGCCAATACACAAAGTCTCTTGGCTTTGCCGGATGAACCCTCGCTACAGAGCTTCGAGGTCACCGACAGGCATAACACACTCAAACAAGCTTGACCAGACGCTTACCTTGAAGCCGGACGTCGCTCTGTGTGCTTGAGTGGAAATTCTGTTCTGTATTTAAGCTTACCCTTTCGGGTCTATTCCTATTAAGAAGTCCTAATCAAGTATACAAATATCAAGTGAACAATGATCCGTTATGGATCTTCTTGCATGCCAAGCGTCGTCTGCACCGTCGCATGACCATCTTTAACGGTCCGCGCCCTGTCCCAGACGGTGAACGTGTCTTCCAAAGGTCGCTGAGTATTCCGCGAACTCATCCCAACCGCCACTGAGGGTTCGTACCGTAGATGGTCCGCTGAATGCGAATCCGGCCAGTCCATTATTAATAATAAGGACAGCCTGGATTCAGTGACATAGGGCCGTATCCGATACTTGTTGAAAACTCGGAGGTGACGCCGTCGAGTCCCTTGCAACTTGGCGTCTCCGTACATCACCCGACCGAGGGTTCGTCGCTTGAACAACTTGGGCGGTGTCACGTCTTTGTCGACGGGTGATAATCCGCAACCACGGAGAAATCACTACACCACAACGCGCTCGCAAGGTCATCATGACCGACCAGAAGCCGCTTGCTGCATCCAGCGAGCAGAACCATAGGTAGCGCTCGAGATCTGTTAACAGGTCGTCGACTAGCGGCATTGCATACTCCATGATCGCGGTGATAGCATTCACCATCTTGTAATCAATGCAGAGCCGAATGTCCAGCCCGTTCTTTTTCATCACAGTCACGATCGGCGATGCCCATGGACTGTCTGAAAAGACGATCAGTCCTGCACGCAATAAAGCGCGCAGCAGCTCGTACAGCTTGCCGAGAAATCGTAGCGGCACGCGCCGGGCACGCTGTTTAATTGGGGCGTGCCCCTGTGTGTCGATATCGCATACCGCGCCGTAGGCTGGCGGCGGCAGTGCGTTACCACTAGCAACAAGAATCTGCTCGTGGTTCTTCAGCGTCACGACCAGACGTTCTCGGCGATCAGTCGACAACTCAGGATCAGCAACATTAGGCGCAGTGTAGTCTATTCGTGTTGATCTCTTCGGTCAGGTCCGGCAGGAATGCCAGCTCCTTCGCGTAGTCTTCCAAGCCAATGTTGCTAACTTGGTGTTCGTAGAAATCATTTCTCGTACCCTCTGTTGCTTTATTTCCTTTGGTCGTTAACACTCGAGCAACCGAGATGTATGTTCCGTCCAACGCCGCTACGGATTCTTCCCTTGACTCAACATTGGCATCCGCTTTGATTTCAAGAGTCGGTACTTGGTCCATCTCCTTCCCATCCTGGTTTCCCATCTCTATGCCATCTGCCGAGTCGTCGTTCGCAATATTGAATGCGTGGGCCGCCGACATATTGGGTTGTTGACTTTTGTTCCGCTCCTCGTTCTGCCGCTGTCTTGACATTTCGTAATTCGCACCAATCTTGCAATGAATACTCGGTGCCGTACTCAACACCTTCTGCGCGATGCCTGTATCCTCTGGATCAACCACCGATGGCTCGTTCGCAGATTTGGTGACACACAAGGCCGGGACAGCTTCGTCAAAACGGGTGACTCCATTCAATACAGTGCCGTTGCTTGTCGCTTCCGTGGTCACCCCTGACTTGACGCTAACACTCGTTGGCGCACGTACAACGTTTACTGGGCTCAGTAGTTCGTGTGTACGCGCTACCGAGGTTTCGTTTGCAATATTGCCCCCGCCGTGAGCTGTCGTGTAAGTGTCTAAAGGTTCTTGGGAAGGCTGACCGTCGGCCGAATCCCCGGCTGTCGCCCTAGACGCCAGACAGGCTTCCACTCGTTCACGTTCCTCCAGGATTAGTGCCCAGCGCTCTGCACACGTCAGCCGATCACTAGTATCCTCTAGCGAGTCTTCTAGAGGTCGTGCTAGTACCCCCACTGGGTTCTGGATAGTCCGGTCGATCAACTGCCGAAGGCTGAGTTGCAAGCCATTGTTCGTAGATTTCACATTAACGCTGAAAGAGCTCGCGGTCTCTACAACCTTCGTAGGCCAACACTTGCCAGTCTTGGTACTTCTTGGACTCTAGACGCACATAGCCGTCACCTCGTGGCAAATCCCCATCTGGACTCCACATCGCGGTCGAGTCGTGTGCTGGTAGGTACACAGTTCGATCAGACACGTTGGTCAGCCGAATGCTCTGAGGCCGTCCACGTCGAAACCTCGTCACTGACGAGATTAACTTGTTCGTTAGACGAACCCACAGTACGTGTTCTTCCAGCCCGACTTGACGCTTCGCTAGTCGATATTCTCGCCACTCGTGCGCTTGAATGTCCAAACGCTCGGGTGGCCCGGCGTTAACATGAGAGCCGTACTCTTCGCTGTCGGTCATGTTCTTGGTCTTGATCAGCGGGATTTGAACTTCGTGCGGTAATTGCGCCGCGCCGTGAAACAGGTCCAACCGGATCCCAGCTGGGATCATAAAGTCGGTCCCGAGTACCACGTCGACGCCTGCACTATGCGCCATTACCCACATCTCGAACTCGTACACCATCTCCCATCCAAGCGTAATCTTGACGCAAGCTCGCCGCGTCGTAGACACCTTGCCTTCGTTGAATGTCAATGCGGCGTCCACGATCGGGTACATCTCGGAGTCGCAACTTCTTGGCAAAGGCGTCAGCGATCACACTAACGTTCGCTCCTGTGTCGAGGAGGATCCTCGTTCGCTGGTCGTTCACAGCGCCTTGCACCAGAGCTCTCATTCTGATCCGTCGGTCGAATTGCTTGGCCGACCACCACCCCTGTCTCTCGCCAGGGTTCAGCTTCATCATCTTGGAGTGACCCTTGGGCTCGTCTCGCGCTGCACTCGAAACCAAGCCGCACGAACCCTCGCTGGTGCCCTCATCAGCATCAGCACACTCCACTCTCTCTCCAACACCTCCACCGAGGATTCTTCTCCTCTCCTTTTCATTTTCCGTCGTGTTCACACTTGTTGCGTAATTATCAGGCCATTCACTCTGCCCCATGAAAGCAAAGATACACTCTGCTTCCATTGAAGGCTCGGTTAACTGTGGCAGCCCGATAGGGACCAACCCAGTTGTAGCTGGCGGGCTGCCTAGTTTAAATAACGTTCTTGAACGACGGCATTGAGCTCTGGCGGGAGTTCCTCCTTCGTGCCTTTGGTGCGCACGAATTTGACAAGGTCTTGGAAGTTGCGGAAAAGTTCGCATTGTCCAGCATCGTGGAGTTGTTTGCAGAAATTGCATCGCTTGTTACAGTAGTGAGCGGGATGACTCATGCTGCCGCACACCGCGCAGGGTCCGTACTATGGGCGTCGGTTGTCGCGGTTGAAGTCACGTCGACCGCGTTGGTCCTGATTGAAACCACGGTCACCACCTCGGCGATCTTGATTGAAGCTATTCTCGCGATCAGGCGTGTTTCCACGCGGTTGACGGTTGTCTGAACGTGCGTAGGTGCCTTCAGCAGCTGCACGGCGTTCATTTTCGTTAGCAGCGGCGAGGTATCGGTCGTTTTCATCCAATGAGAAATCACCATCCGTATTATCGGGCTGAAAGTCGTTGTACTCGTCTTGGACATCGTTGTAAGCGTTCGGATCTTCGTTTGAATACTCGGTGCCTCCCTGAGCAGCTTCACGACCTTCTAATTCAGCTAGTAGGTCATCCACTGTGGCTTCAATGAGCGTCACTCTTGGTTTGTTTCGGTTGTCATCGCGGCGACGGTCATCACGCCGGTTGTTGCGGGCGTACCCATCGTCGCGTCGCGTATCACGACTCTTAGAGTATCGGTACTCACTGTCACGCTTGGCCATTCTCTCCTTGCCCTTGAGAACATCTTCGATGATCTCTTCGAGCTCGTGAATGTCGGCGACTCGAGCGTGGTAGAAACTCTCCGCTAGCTTGTCATCGTCGCATGTTGCCAGGAACTGATGTACGTGTTCTTTCGCGTCGCAACCACTCTTCTCAAAGTGTAGACGGGCGGTCCGAGCGTAGCCATTCAGCCTGTTTATGTAGTCGCACAGATGTTCATTTCGTTCCCGCTTGGCGGAGTAGTAACGCGACAGTGCCGTCTGCGTGAACTGCGAGAAGTAGTAGCGGATGAACGCATCGCTCAGCAGCTTCCACTTGCGCTTCGTCTTCTTCGGAAGTTGACGGAACCAATGAATGGCTCCGTCCCGGAGCCTTAGCTCAAATGGAATGCACCATTTATCGGCATCTGTGTGGGTTCCAGTCATTTCATAGACGAATCCACGGAGCCACTGCATACAGTTCTCGCTCTTGTTGCGAGAGCCTGAGAACGGCGTGATGCGATCCAGAGGTCGGTGCGAAGCCATTATAATCCTCGGTGTCGGGTCCACGTCGCTCAGCGTCGCTAGCTCATTCATCTGACGCATCAACTCGAGTTGAGGATCTTCCTCGTCGAATGTACGCACCAAAATGTCATCGTCACTGGACAAACCATCGCTGTCGACTTGACGACGTCCGGCACCACCCTTGGGAGCTCGCGCACCGCCTCGGCGACCGAACGAACCCTCGTTACCAGCGTAAATACGTTGCATACGGCTCTCCGAACGTGGCGTAACCATGTGCGAGTCTTGAAAGTACGGTGAAGCTTCGGTAGTGCCAAAGGCACCACGCTCAGCTCCACGCTTGGTCGGAGGAGTACGAGCGAGTCGTTGGGGTGTCGGCGGCAGTGGAATCGTGGGCGGGTCTTCATCTTGAACGAACGTTCGACGCACAGGCTGCTTTCCGGCGTTGATGCCAACAGCGCCAAACGCCTTCCGAAGCTTCTTCTTCCATTTCTGGAGAGCGGCCCCGGCTTCGTGTGGACTCCAATCTTGGAGCTACATCGTCGATGGGTACGTCTCGTTCTCGAAGCCCAGCGACAACAGTAGCGAACTGAATCCTCGGCAACTTGACTAGTCGAAACCGAGTTGACTGGGTATTGAAGTTCCTGCGCAAGCGCAGGCCAGTCGGCCTTTTTCTTGAGGATGGGCTTGAACAGCTGCATCCACTCATCATTCTGCATCAGCGCTTGTACGCGGTCGAAAACGCGCTTGGCGGCTGGTGTATCACCGTTGATAGGTGGGCGAGGTGCCTTCAGCAATGCTGAATGCTTTTTACTCGCCACCGAAGGTTTAGAACCCTCGGTCCCATCGTCATAATCTTCGTAGACCGGTTCCGGTCCCGCAACATCATCGAGCTTGTCGGCAAGGTTCCTTGAAAGGGACCTGGTCGCCCCGCTCATCCCCGATGATAGCGTGACCGTCTCCGGCGTCGCTGCGCCTGGCTCTGGAGCCGGCGTCTTATCTTCGTAATCTTCATAATCGTGGGCGTCAGGACCGACGTCCGCTTCGTCGTCGAAGCTCACTGAAAGCTCGGTGGCGACTGCAAAGCGCGCAGCCGGGCTTGAACGCTCGTTGGGAGCCCCCTTAGACTTGGCAGGCGTAACTGGTACCGTCGGTTGTCCTTTCGCCATGTTTCTTGTCTTTTTCTTGTTCTTCTTCTCTTGGTAGCTCGTAAACTGGAAGGCCATACAAACAGTTCACAATGGTCACAATCTGTTCCCGGGTCGCGGCACCAGTTGTGGTGTTGGAATTCCCACGTGAACTTTAGCTACAAATGTAGTTCGGACGTTCCCACAACAATACGTCTACTAGGATAGTAAACGATCGTTCGGGCGGACCTGAAGACCCCAGTTCTGCCCTTGCACCGGGACAAACCGGACCTTGTAAACTACTTATATAGGCCAACCAGTAAAATAAGAACACGCTACTAGCACGAGCAAAGCTAGCAGGTGTTATGAATCCTCGTGGTCCCAACAGCGGAAGGGTACCAGGCACGGGTAAGCCCTTTACGAGGGCACCGAGGGTTCAACACTCGGTTGAAGGAATATAAGGGATGCAATACAAGCACTCCCAGTCGTGCAAATAGGCAACAATAAGCCGTCACGTAAAACCTCCCGATAGTAATCGGCCAATACACAAAGTCTCTTGGCCTTGCCGGATGAACCCTCGCTACAGAGCTTCGAGGTCACCGACAGGCATAACACACTCAAACAAGCTTGACCAGACGCTTACCTTGAAGCCGGACGTCGCTCTGTGTGCTTAAGTGGAAATTCTGTTCTGTATTTAAACTTACCCTTTCGGGTCTATTCCTAATAAGAAGTCCTAATCAAGTATACAAATATCAAGTGAACAATGATCCGTTATGGATCTTCTTGCATGCCAAGCGTCATCTGCACCGTCGCATGAGCATCTTTAACGGTCCGCGCCCTGTCCCAGACGGTGAACGTGTCTTCCAAAGGTCGCTGAGTATTCCGCGAACTCATCCCAACCGCCACTGAGGGTTCGTACCGTAGATGGTCCGCTGAATGCGAATCCGGCCAGTCCATTATTAATAATAAGGACAGCCTGGATTCAGTGACATAGGGCCGTATCCGATACTTGTTGAAAACTCGGAGGTGACGCCGTCGAGTCCCTTGCAACTTGGCGTCTCCGTACATCACCCGACCGAGGGTTCGTCGCTTGAACAACTTGGGCGGTGTCACGTCTTTGTCGACGGGTGATAATCCGCAACTACGGAGAGATCACTACACCACAACTGCCCCTGTCGCAATGGAAGCCACGGTACTGGTGCCCGCTGTGACATTTCTTCATTCTTCAATTCACCATCTCGCCACCGTATGTCCAAGCGTCTGAATCGAGCCGTGTCCGACGCGTTTCAGCGTCTTAATCCTCGTGGACGTCGCGAACGTGAACAGCTGGAGGTTCGTCAGCTCCCCCTTCTCTTGAATCATCGGCACCTTGCTCATCACCTTGCATTACTCGACTTGTTTATCTCAGGAGAGCAAGACCGAGGGTTCGAACGCACCTCAGTTTGCTGCACTTCCTCCGACAGCAGCGTCATCAACCGGCCCTCCGGCGCTTCCTGCCCCGGACTCTTCACTCCCTGCGGTAGCTCCTGCAGCACTCCCCGTCGCTGAATCCGCGGAGATAGCTCCTGCTCCTCCTCCTGCACCTGCTGGTGGTACACCACCACTCACCGAAGATTCGCTGCGCGCCATTCTGGCTGAAAGTACGAAGGCATCGGTCGATGACATGATGAACTCGATAATTCCGTACTTGACTGCAATGACTCGTCACCAAGTGCAGCTCAGCGTTGCGCCTCCTCACCACGGCGACGTACACACGCAACGTCGCCTCGAGACTGCTGTTGGTTTCGATGATGTCCTCGCTGCAGTACAACCTCTTCCTGACGCGCTGTCGGCATTACCCAAACGAGTTGCCGACTTGGAGCGTCAGTTGCGGTTTGCTCAGTCCGAGGCTACTGCCGCCGCACGTTCGGTGGCACCCGAAATCATGGCTCGTGAGAACGCGGAGGCGTTCCTCCAACGCTGAGATTAAAGCCCTTCACCACAATGTCAAGATCCTCTGCGAGTCGAGCGCCAAGAACGACGCCATGCTCGCCAGTGTTCAAGCCATCATGGAGCGACACGCAGAAGACTTGGATCGTCTGCACTGCGAGGTCCAAGCTCGGGACGTTTTCATCAACTCGTTGCACAAGAAGCTGGCTCGCGAACGCGAGGTGTACAAGTCTTCCATTGGAGCGAATACCGAGCAGACTCGGGAGCTTCACCTCCTTCTGGTAAAGCTTGCACAAGGCAAGTATGTTGATAGCGACACGCTCAAGGTCCTCGAGAACCAGCAAGACCGTAATACTCGCCTCCTCCAAGCGAATCGCACCCTCCGTGCATACGTGCGTCTGGCCGGGATGGATCCCGAGATACTTCGTCTGGCTGTTGATGGTACGTTCCTAATGTCGCTCCTTCCACCGTGTGTTCAGCAACTAACGTTCGTTCACAATCCTTCGTGATAGGTCTGACTGCGGGTGGGCTGGACCTGGACACGCTGGACTTGGATCAAGAGACGTTGGTCGCTTTGCAGCGCATACAGTCTGCCACCGCGTCTTCGGACGATCCTCAAGCCCTTCCTGCAGCTTTGGTCAAGGCCGCTCACCAAGTGGCCCATGGGAAGTCCCGTAAGTGTCTTAGACCAGGTGGCGAGGATTCAGACGACGAGCCGGACGACTCTGACGAAGACAAGGCTCCAATCCCGACGGACAAGGCCAGTACTTCGATGGCAGCTGCTGGTCTCGGTGATGCGCCACCTGCCGACGCTTCAACTCCCAAGTCGGCTCGTAGATCGCTATTCGGCCCGAAGGCGTGGAAGAAAGCGGCCCAGAAAAAGCGCAAAAAACTCGTCCTCACTCTCCTGCCAAGTCGCCTCGTCGTCATATGTAGACTCGGTCCAAGTCTGTACCGTCTTCTCCAAGTTCATGGTCGCCACCTCCTACACCCGCGTCTTCCTCGACTCCCGCCGTGGTCGACCTCAGCGGCGACCAGAGTGACGTGGACATGGTGGATGCTGGTCCAAGCAGTGTCCCTTCAAGGTCAAAGAAAAAGGTCAAGAAACTGCCACAGAGTCTTCGGGTAAAGGTGTGGATCCTGGGGATCAGAACGATGTTCCAGGCCTTCCTGACGCGCCTTCGCCCCCGCCTCAGGATCCTCCCGATGTGGCCAAGCCACCAGCTTCAACGATCTCTCCTTCTCCAACCGACATACGTGCTGCTGAAGAAGCTCTGCGCGAGGCCGCGAAAATGCGACTTCTCCATCGAAAAGTCGGGCGAAGACACGCTTGGTACGACAGCTGTCGAAACAATCGGAGCCGGCTTTGAAGACACGCAGGCTGGTGGAGCAGCTTTAACAGGGGCAGGCCCTGCTGTAGAAACCACTCTCGAGACTTCAACTGTCTTGGACGTCGCAACGGACGCCGAAGCAGACTTGCCTTGTGGGACAGTGTGGTCCGACTCTTCACCTTCAATGTTGATGATGATCGTGAAGGTGACGTGGATGACAATGAGCTTTCGGTGGATGATTCCTCTGATGATCCAAGCGGTGGCGGTGATGTTCCGCCACCTACCGAGCATTCAAGCGCAGTCGATGACGAAGATGTCGAAGATTCCGACGGCAACTGGAGCGGTCTTGGCCCAGCTTGGATCCTCTTTCCTTTGGTCCCGGGGTGGATCCAGCTCCTGTTTTAGGTCCTATTCTGGCGTCGTACTACTTGGATCCCTTCGTGGATCCGACATCTCCAGGGCCAGAGCTTGTTGGATTTTGATCCGGACAGCTGAAGTGGTCATCGCAGCAAAATCCACCTCTCTCAATTAATACAATACCGCGGCAAACAGGGCGTAATCCTCGATGAACCGACTGTAGTAGTTCAAACTGCCCAAGAAGGATTGCATCGCCCGTAACGTCTGCGGGAAGGGCAAATCGGCTAGCGAAGATAGGTCCTTAGGATTCGCCTCCAATTCCTCCTTGGAAACTCGATGGCCTAAGTAATCCACTTGCGCATCCCCCAATAGCTCTTTACCACAGTGATGGAGAGATTCCACTTAGTACACGCCTCCAGTAGGGATGTCACTCTTTCGCACAACTGATCCCACGATTTCGCCGGGATTAGAATGTCGTCGATGTAAGATCTGCGTCCTAACACGGACGGGGCTCCAGGATCCCCTGGCTCTCCTGCCTCAAATGGATCTACTTCCGTATGATCTTCCCCGGATCCACCCCTTTTGGGTTCCGGTATTCGGGTGAATCCATAGAGAGCGTTATCGATTAGACGTTGGTAGATCTGGGGTGCGTTCTTCAATCCAAACGGCATCCGGTTCCACTCGAACAGTCCAAACGGTGTGATGAATGCGGATATCGCGCGAGCTCGATCCGTCATAGTAATTACCCAAAAACCGCTGGCCATGTCAAGAGAGCAGTACCAGAGCACTTTATCCAAATCTTCCAACAGCTCATTGATTAGAGGCATCGGATACACCATCAATCGAGTCAGACCGTTAACCAGTCGGTAATCAATGCACAGACGTATATCCACCCCGTTCTTCTTGATGATGATTACCACCGGAGATGCCCACGGGGACGTTGAGAAGCTGATGATCTTGGCTTGCAGCAGGCCCTTAATCAGATCCGACAGTTTTTCTCGGAACTGAGGTGCCACCTTCCGCACCCTCTGAGCGATCGGTTTCGCGTCACCGACATCGATGTCACATTTGACTCCACGTGCAGCAGGCGGTAATGCATTACCTTTACCAATCAGCAGATGTCGGCTCTCCCAGATTTTCTGACGCAGACGATCCACTTCAGCAGGTTCATTCGCCCCTGGATCCACTTGGATATCATCAATCGTGACCTCCTCTGTGGTCAGTGGTACCCCCGGGATCACCGCCATGCCTTCTCCCAGGTCCTCGGCGTGTAGACCCCCGCCTTCATGGTAACAAACTTGCTCATCTTCCGTCTTCGTAGGATCCACCATTGGATCCGAGCACCGCGGCCCTCTTTCGCCTGGCAGTCCTTCTGTCTTCGGGGAATCAGGTACCCTGGTATCAGGGAAACCAACAGTTGGATCTAGTCGGTCCTCTAACGAGTTTAAGCCCGACGGTTCTGGTTTGACTAGCGTTGCCACTCTCGATAAGGATCCAGGCACTTTATCCAATGGAAAGCTTGGATCCACTTGTGGATCAGCGGGATCCGGCTGTTCGGCTTTAGCCCTCTGCAATCCTTCATCCACCGACCCTGCGTTATCTAAGGGCCGACTCTGGGGATCGTCCCCCGTCGTGGATCCAACCTCCATTGCTTGGATCTTGACCCGTCGATCCCTCTGCAGGATCTTTCGCGGAGTTGGATATGAAGACCGATCCACCAAGGGGCCAGTTGGCTCCGCCGGGAGCTCCACTTCTCCGAGGGATTCGATCTCGGTAGTCGCCTCGTACACCAGATTATGCCATTCTTTGTAGCGGCGGGATCCCACTGACACATATCCAGGTCGCCTAGGGATACCGTCCTTCGCCAACCATCGCCCAATCTCCTCATAATGGTCCAGTAATAGTCTCTTGTCGCTGACGTTCGTGACCTGGAGGTATTGTGATCGACCTGGTCCTTGGATTACTGTAGGCACCCATTTCTCGCCCCG
>NW_003303610.1:267500-278822 GCF_000142945.1 Phytophthora infestans T30-4
ACGTACAGGAGGCGATTGTGGTAAGTGCTTTCTCAGAAATAAGAGAATGGGCCTGACGCGGGGTCACTATCCCGAATCAATGACAATCTCAAGTGATTAGAGAGGATTTGGGTTGGCTGGCACGGATGCAAGTTGCCGGTGGTGGATTAGCCATGACGAGCAGCGCCCCGTATGAAGTGACGATGGATCTGGTATGAGCGATGTACGAGAAGGCAAGATCCACCAAGACTTACCTCGGATCCACCCTTACCTGGATTCACTAAGATGGATATGGGATATACTATACAAGAGTGGATCGAGTGTGGATCCTATGAAGGAAGGATGGTCGGTGCCCTCTGAAGGTGGATCTAGTAGCCACGGCTAATGAAGAGTCAAGATCCACCGCGAGGTACCCCGGATCCCATACTTCCGAGTTCGGATCCAAGGAGGGAGGATCCCGCCTGGAGGGACCTGGATCCAGGGTATAGGGATGATGGATACAGTGGATCTCGAACTTTCGTGGGACAATGGAGATCACGGACGGTTGCGAGATGATGTTGGATGATTGGAGAGCTCGGATCCACGGCGAGTGTACCATTACAGCGAGGTGGATCCAAGCGACCTGGATCCGGATGAGTGTACCCATAATAGGGTGACCATGATGATTACGTCATATATCCGGTGGATCTGAAGATAACACAGCTGGGATGATGGGTCAAGGGAAGAAGGGACATGCAGCCGAGCCTGGTAAGGGATTTAGCAGATGAAAGACATAGAAGGTAGAAACCCAGGCAGGTATAGGCTTAAATATCAATACAGTCCTCAATTTGCACAGTATCACGCAAGTGCCTTCCTGCCCTCAAGAACCGGAACTACATTGGCCGTACGAGCTCCGAGAAGGTTGGGAATTGCGAATCTAGTGTTGGTAGTGATAACTGGATAATACATTGGCCAGATCCTACAACCTAGTGAGCTTTTCCTTTACTCGTGCAGATCCGACAGGTTAACCGAATTTACTACTTGGTCGGTTACACCCTAGAGGTTCTCAACTCTCAAGATCCCGTCACAGGAGGCGGCAAGTACGACTTAAAGGACAACACAAAGGCAAGGGAACACACCCGCAAGGCAACCCTACGGCTAGATCCACGATCTAGGCCCCGAATCCATAAGCTCGAATATTCGCTTAGGATACGGAACCATCCACGGACGCAGAGTGAAGATTTTCCACTGCTGCTCCACCCCATCCCCACGTCTCGCCAAGACACTCAAGCTTCACCACTTGAACTCTTCGGAAGTTACCGAGAGAGCAGATCCCGCCCTACCGACGGGTACACAAGGTGAGGAAAGTTCAGCAGAACACGGATCATCGGGGGACCCCCTCCGTTAGTCGGTGTCTGGGCGCAGTTGGTAAGTTGGATCTGGCAATCTCGCAGATTTTGCTGATCCCGCTACACCACAGTTCCACCTGAACTTATTCCGACCTGGCGCGACCTGTTTGATTTCCCACCAGTTACTCCACGTCCTGCTCTGACTGCTGCTCCTTTTGAAGCTGGTGCCGAGGGTTCACAGGCTCCGGAAGCGACTCCAACTGCTGAGGTTCATCTTCCCGACGAAGAGGAGAATGAGAGTGAAGCCTGAACTTCGTTGACACTCTTGGCAGGCAATTGGAGTCACTTTGAATCCTCGCTGCATGCTCCACGACGTTCTCCGACATCCCTGCTAACTGCTGAGGGGTCCAGCGAGGTTTCGTTTTCAGTGGTCGCACTTCGGTCGGCATTCATGTTTTCTTATTTTATATCCACTTCCACAGCGTAAACATGTTCATGTTGTTCTTCAAATGCATATACAATTTGTTGTTGCAGTAGCTTGTTTCGTCTGTTACCACAGGCTGCATTGCCCTATGGACACGTGATCTAGCCACACTAGTCTTCGTCCGCAACTTGCGCCATCTGCAGCCGATTTTCGCTCTTCTTGGCTCGCAAGTAGTCGTACAGCAGACCTCCACATGACAAGTTGGATGCTGTTTTCCCAAGTTGGATCTACATAGCCAACCCACTTGACTTTGAACTCGCGTACAGCACGCTCCGTGCTCGTCGACAGTGGTGTTCTGTCGTCGAGGATGGATTCGACTTCATATTCGCCGGCAACTTGATCTGGTTCCCAGCTGTCTTCAGGCAACAGATCCTCGTCGAAATCGAGTCTTGCTTCATTAGTCGCGTCTAGTACCAACCGAGTGTTCGGTTGACTGTTGAATTTGCTGACAGCCTTGAGTCTCGACACATGCACCACTGGGTAGAAGCGATACCCACTTCGGTCCGGCAGTTTCAGCTCGTACGCAAACTCCTCCACCTTGCGCTTGATCCGAAAAGGTCCATGCCACCGATGAGCTAATTTCTTTGTCAGGCCTGGTTTCACGCGTTCCATGTACAAACACGCCCAGCTCCCAATCTCAAAAAGCGATCTCGGTGGGGCTCTTGCAGGATCATCTGTCTCTTACGAAGCTTCTGGAGGGTCCACCGAGTGTTCATTTCCACTTGGTTGGGGTACAGCAGCTTTTTCCAGTCGGCTCAGGGCTTCATTATGCTTTTTAGCCCTTCGCTCCTTTTCTACAGCCTGATAATCTTTGGCCATAGTGAGGGCTACCTCATGTTGTCGATTGATCTCACGCCGCCACGCTAGTGCGTCAGACTGCTTGCCGAGTCCTCGTTTGAGTGATGACGACATCGCCGGCAACGTCGACTGCGCATCTTAACCGTGGACGAGGTAGAACGATGTTTCTTTCCTCGTAGTGTTCTGGGAGGTATTAATAGCAAATTCCAACTTCTCGGCGATTTCATCCCAATCCTGCTGCAGAGGATCTTCCGCGTACACGCGTACAGAAGCCATCGCTGACTTCACCGAGCGTTCCCTCTGCCTATTAGATTGTGGTCGATAACTCAAAGTATCTCGTGACCTTGACTGCATCATCTCCGCGAATGGTTGGAACACCTCGTTCATGAAGCGTGGGTCGCGGTCGCGCCTGATCAATGATGGGGCTCCGAACCGTCGGTACACACATTCTTCGAGTATTGAGCAACACTCAGCGCCGTTGTATCCGACATAGCATTGGCAACAACGAATCCCGTGAACGAGCACTGAAATAGGAGCAACGCAGTGTTGCCCCTGTGAGATTTCGGTAGTGGGATCACAAAGGCCATCAAGACGATCTGGAATGGTCGTTCAGCTAGTACGTTGCCAGACGAGTATCCACGAAGCTGCGGACGGCTTTTACTTGAGCTGTAATTCGGACATGACTTCACATGCTTCTCCACGTCAGCGTACAAGCCGATCCAATAATAATCGGACTTAACGCAATGGAACGCTCTAACCACACCTTGATGTCCACCTTCCAGCGAGTCATGACAGTTTTGCAAGACCTCTTGAATCATCGTTGTCGGTACCACAAGCTGCAGCTTGTTCTCTTCTTGCCAACCGCGGTCGTACCGACGATTCAATCCAAGATAGTGAAGCACGCCGGCTTCTGATAACACGAACCGGTCAGCGTACTTCCGGACATCTCGAGCTTCTTTTTAACTCAGCTCTTTTGCTTGACCCTGAAGCACCTTCTTGATGTTAAACCACTTCTGCACCTCGTCTTGTGCCACCATTATCCGTCTGCGTCGTTCCCGCTGTATCGTTACCGGGTCAACATCTTCTGCATCGGGAAATGCCGCTGGTACCGTCTTGTGAGGATGGTCTGGCAAATCTTCGCCGATTGAATCTTCGGTGGACGTCTCTCGTCGTTCTTCATGCTGTTCTTGAGCTTTTGAGACCCCTTCCGAGTGTTCATCTGCAAACCTGACGTGTTTCTTGGCTTTCGTCTGTCGCCGAGTCATCACTGCCATATTAACTCTGGTGAGCTGTAATCAACCACGAAATTTTCAAAAGTTTTCCACTTTGAAGACTCGCTGCCTGCCATTACATGTACTTAACGCTCTGCTCCACGTGACGAAACATCTACCGAGTCTTCATCTGGCTCGCAGATCATTTCCTGGATATGATTCAGCGACGCCAGTTCTGACTTGCGAGTTTCAGCCAAGCTCACACGACTGACCTTCAATTCCAGCGCTTCAGTGGCTAATGAATCCGCGGCAGCGTTGTATTCTCGTATAACGGTAAGATATTTCACTGATCGAAGCTTGGCCGCGTGTTCCTTGTGAATATTCAGCAGCGCTAGCAGAGTTTCATTTCTGCATGCGATCACCCCTATTGATTGCTGAATCGCGAGTCTTGAGCCACCAACGATGATTAAATCCCTGGCACCATGCGCAATAGCAGCCTTGACACCGTTTATCATCCCTGTGGACTCTGCCTCATTCACCGTGGTGGCCGAGAGAGAAACGTTTGCAGCAAGCACTCTCTTCCACTCAGGAAGGCTTTACAACATCCAGGAACAACTCCTAGCAACAAGACTTCGATGTATGCACCCACGCTAACGTCGAGAATCGTGTATAGACATGTAGCGTCTTTCCTGCCAGCTGGACGTAACAGATCTTCAACAGCAAAAGTAACGCCAAAACTGCCTTCTCAGGATGGCAATTCATCTCGGATTCCTTCCGCACACGGCCGAGGAATCGTACGGGGTGCAACTTGCCTTCGTGTTCTTGCATAAGCGTCGTGCTCAACGCCCATTCATTCGCAAAGAGCATGCCATGAGCTTCTTTCGATCGATCGAAGTGCTGGAGGATGGGTGAATGTGAAACACTCGCCTTCACTTTTTCGAAGGAACGACGTGCCACAGAAAGGCCACCCTCAGCAACAAAGTCTTCATCCTTTAGCTGGTACAGCGCCGCACCGTAGACAGCGAAGTCTTGGATGAAGCTGTAATAGAGGAACGACTGGATGCCCCGCTTGTTCGTTGGAAACGAAACCTCGGTAATGGCCGCAAGCTTTTTCGGTCAGCCCTGATTCCTTCTGGCAAAAATTTATGCGACAGAAAGTCCACCCTGGGCTGGCAGAAGATGCTCTTGGTGAAACTGATGCTGATCCGACACTGTGCAAAGTTTGTTAGTAGTCGGTCCAGCGTCGCCAGGCAGCTGTCGAAATCCTCACCACCAAAGCAAATATCATCCACAAACGATCGTCGACCAAATACAGGTACCAGCGATGATTTGTCTGGCTCCCTGTTCGTAAACATGTCAGCGACGGGACTGTTGACGAGCTGTAGCTCAGGGTCGGCCTCCGCCGGTGCTTCGCGGTCTGCCGCGAGCTTTGTTTAAAACGAACCCTCGGTGCTTGGCCCACGACGTTCCTTAGCCTATTCTTCAGCTAAACGCATCCTCTCCGAGTATTCTAACCAGCCTTCTTTTGGCTGAACGAACCCCCACAGTGCGTTGTCAATCATACGTTGGTAGATCACCGGCGCGTTCTTTAACACGAAGGGCATGCGTAGTCACTCGAAAAAGTCCGAGTGCGCAGACAAACGCCGACACTTTATGTGCTCGCAAGGTCATCATGACCGCCCAGAAGCCGCTTGCTGCATCCAGCGAGCAGAACCATAGGTAGCACTCGAAATCGGTCAACAGATCATCGACTAGCGGCATTGCATACTCCATGATCGCGGTGATAGCATTCACCATCTTGTAATCAATGCAGAGCCGGATGTACAGCCCGTTTTTTTTCATCACAATCACGATCGGCGATGCCCATGGACTATCTGAAAAGACGATCAGTCCTGCACGCAATAAAGCGCGCAGCAGCTCGTACAGTTTGCCGAAAAGTCGTAGCGGCACGCGCCGGGCACGCTGTTTAATGGGGTCGTGCCCCTGTGTGTCGATATCGCATACCGCGCCGTAGGCTGGCGGCGGTAGTGCGTTACCACTAGCAATCAGGATGTGCTCGTGGTTCCTCAGTGTCGCGACCAGACGTACTCTTCGATCGGTCGACAGCTGGGGATCAGCAACATTGGGCGCATTGAAGTATATAGTCGTGTTGATCTCTTCTGGCAGGAAGGCCAACGCCTTTGCGTTGCCTTCCAGTCCGATGTTGCTAGCTGGATGCTCGCAGAAGTCATTCCTTGCGTTCTCCGTTGCTTTATTTTCTTCGGTTGCTAATACTCGAGCAACCGAGATGTACGTCTCGTCCAAAGTCGCTACGGACTCTTCTCTTGACTCAAAATTGACATCCGCCTTGAGTTGAACACTCGGTACTGAGTCCATCTCCTTCCCATCCTGGTTTCCCATCTCTGGGGGCCATCTGCCGAGTCTTTGTTCGCAATATTGAATGCGCGAGCAACCGACATATTGGGCTGTAGAATTTTGTTCAGCGCCTCGGATGGCCGTTGTCTTAACAGTTCGGCATTCGCACCAATCTCGCAACGAACACTCGGTACCGGATTCTTCACCTTCAGCGCAACGTCTGTATCCTGTGAACCAGCCAACGCTGATTCGTTCGTAAATTTGGCTGCGCACAAGGCCGGGACAACTTCGTCTAAACTGGTGACTCCATCTAATCCAGTGCTGCTACTTGTCGCTTCCGTTGTCACCCCAGACTAAAAACGAACACTCGTTGGCGCATATACAACGTTTACTGAACTCAGTAGATCGAGTGTACGCGCTAGCGAGGCTTCGTTTGCATTATTGCCTCCGCCGTGAGCTGCCGTGTAAGTGTCCAAAGGTTCTTCGGAAGGCTGAACATCGGCCGAGTCCCCGGATGTCACCCCAGACGCCAGACGGGCCTCCACTCGTTCACGTTCCTCCAGGATCATTGCCCAGCACTCTGCACATGTCAGCGATCACTAGCGTCCTTTAGCGAGTCTTCAAGAGGCCTTGCTAGCACCCCACTGGGTTCTGGATAGTCTGGTCGTTCGACTGCCGAAGGCTGCGTTGCAAGCCATTGCTCGTAGATTTCGCACTCACGCTGAAACAACTCACGGTCTCTGCAACGTTTATAGGCCAGCACTTGCCAGTCTTGATACTTCTTGGAATCCAGACGCACATAGACGTCACCTCGAGGTAAATCCCCATCTGGAATCCACATCGCGATCGAGTCGTGTGCTGGTAGGTACACAGTTTGGTCGGACACATTGGTTAACCGAATGCTCTGAGTCCGGCCACGTCGAAACCTCGCTACTGACGGGATTAGCTTGTTCGTTCGACGAACCCACAGTACGTGTTCTTCCAGTCCGACTTGACGTTTCGCTAGTCGATATTCTCGCCACTCGTGCGCTTGAATGTCCAAACGCTCAGGTGGTCCGGCGTAAACATGGGAGCCGTACTCTTCGCTGTCGATCATAGTTTTGGTCTTGATCAGTGGGATTTGAACTTCGTGCAGCAATTGCGCTACGCCGTGAAACAGGTCCCAGCTGGGATCATAAAGTCGGTCCCGAGTACCACGTCGACGCCTGCACTATACGCCATGACCCACATCTCGAATTCGTACACCATCTCCCATCCGAGCGTAATCTTGACGCACGCTCGTCGTGTCTTAGACACCCTGCCTTCGCTGATTCCTTGAATGTCAATACGGCGTTCGTGATCAGGTACGTCTCGGAGCCGCAACTTTTTGGCAAAGGCGTCGGTGATCACAGTAACGCTCGCTCCCGTGTCGAGGAAAATCCTCGTCCGCTTGCCGTTTACAGCGCCTTGCACCAGGGCTCTGATTTTGATTCTTCGGTCGAATGTTTTGGCCGACCACCACCCCTGTCTCTCGCCAGGGTTCAACTTCATCATCTTGGCGTGACCCTTGGGCTTGTCGCGCGCTGCACTCGAAACCCACGCCGAGCGAACCCTCGCTGGTGCCCTCAGCAGCATCAGCACACTCCACTCATTCTCCAACACCCCCACCGAGGGTTCTACTCCTCTCCTTTTCATTTTCCGTCGCGCTCACATTTGTTACGTAATTATCAGGCCATACACTCTCCCCATGAAAGCAAAGATACACTCTGCTTCCATTGAAGGCTCGGCTAACTGCTGCAGACCAATAGGGACCAACCCAGTTGTAGTTGGCGGGCTGCCTAGTTTAAATGACGTTCCTGAACGACGGCCTTGAGCTCTGGTGGGAGTTCTTCCTTCGTGCCTTTGGTGCGCACGAATTTGGCAAGGTCTTAGAAGTTGCGGAAAAGTTCGCATTGTCCAGCATCGTGGAGCTGTTTGCAAACCTTGCATCGCTTGTTGCAGTAGTGGACGGAGTGACTCATGCCACCGCACACCGCGCATGGTCCGTACTGTGGGCGTCGGTTGTCGCGGTTGAAGTCACGTCGACCGCGTTGGTCCTGATTGAACCCACGGTCACTACTTCGGCGATCTTGATTGAAGCCATTCTCGCGATCAGGCGTGTTTTCACGCGTCTGACACTTGTCGCGGTTGAAGTCACGTCGACCGCGTTGGTCCTGATTGAACCCACGGTCACCACCTCGGCGATCTTGATTGAAGCCATTCTCGCGACCAGGCGTGTTTTCACGCGTCTGACAGTTGTCTGAAGATGCGTAGGTGCCTTCAGCGGCTGCACGGCGCTCATTTTCGCTAATCGTGGCGAGGTATCGGTCATTTTCATCGAATGAGAAATCACCATCCGTATTGTCGGGCTGAAAGTCGTTATACTCGTCTTGGACATCGTTGCAAGCGTTCGGATCTTCATTTAAATACTTGGTGCCCCCCTGAGCAGCTTCACGACCCTTCAATTCAGCTAGTAGGTTATCCACCGTGGTTTCAATGAACGCCACTCTTGGTTTATTACGGCTGTCATCGCGGCGACGGTCATCACGCCGATTGTTGTGGGCGTATGCATCGTCGCGTCGCGCATCACGACTCTTGGAGTATCGATACTCACTGTCACGTTTAGCCATTCATTTCTTGCCCTTGAAAACATATTCGATGATCTCTTCGAGCTCGTGAATCTCGGTGACTCGAGCGTGGTAGAGACTCTCCGCCAGCTTGTTATCATCGCACGCTGCCAGGAACTGCTGTACGTGTTCTTTCGCGTCGCGACCACTCTTCTCGAAGTGCACACGGGCGTACGAGCGCGTAGCCGTTTAGCCTGTTTATGTAGTCGCACAGATGTTCATTACGTTCCCGCTTGGCGGAGTAGTAACGCGACAGTGCCGTCTGCGTGAACTGCGAGCAGTAGTAGCGAATGAACGCATCGCTCAGCAGCTTCCACTTGCGCTTCGTCTTCTTCGGAAGGTGACGGAACCAATTAATGGCTCCGTCTTGGAGACTCATCTCAAATGGAATGCATCATTTGGCGGCATCTGTTTGAGTTCCAGTCATTTCGTAGATGAACCCACGGAGCCACTGCATACAGTTCTCCCTCTTGTTGCGAGAGCCTGAGAACGGCTTGATGCGATCCAATGGTCGGTGTGATGCCATTGCGAACCTCGATGTCGGGTCCACGTCGTTCAGCGTCGCCAGCTTATTCATCTGACGCATCAACTCGACTTGAGGATCTTCCTCGTCGAATGAACGCACCAAAATGTCATCGTCACTTGACGAACCATGACGACGTCCGGCATCACCTTTGGAAACTCGCGCACCACCTCGGCGACCCAACGAACACTCGTTACCAGCGTACGCACGTTGCATACGGATCTCCGAGCGTGGCGTCACCATGGGCGAGTCTTGAAAGTACAGTGAACCTTCGTTAGTGCCAAAGGCACCACGCTCAGCTCCACGCTTGGTCGGGGGAGTATGGTCGAGTCGCTGGGGTGTCTGCGGCAGCGGAAGCGTGGACGGATCTTCATCATGAACGATCGGTCGGCACACAGGCCGCTTTCCAGCGTTGATGCCGACAGCGCCAAATGCCCTCCGAAGCTTCTTCTTCCATTTCTGAAGAGCTGCTCCGGCTTCATGAGGACTCCAATCTTAGAGCGACGTCGCCGATGGGTGCGTCTCATTCTCGAAGCCCAGCGACAACAGTAGCGAGGCAACTTGGTGTGGCGTAGCGGGATCACCAAAATCTGCGAGATTGCTGGATCCTACTTACCAACTGCGCCCAGACACCGACTAACGGAGGGGGTCCCCCGATGATCCGTGTTCTGCTGAACTTTCCTCACCTTGTGTACCCGTCGGTAGGGCGGGATCTTGCTCTCTCGGTAAATTCCGAAGCGTTCAAGTGGTGAAGCTTGAGTGGCTTGGCGAGACGTGGGGATGGGGTGGAACAGCAGTGGAAAATCTTCACTCTGCGTCCGTGGATGGTTCCGTATCCTAAGCGAATATTCGAGCTTATGGATCCGGGGCCTAGATCGTGGATCTGGCCGTAGGGTTGCCTTGCGGGTGTGTCCCTTGCCTTTGCGTTTCCTTTTGCGTCGTACTTGCCGCCTCCTGTGACGGGATCTTGAGAGTTGAGAACCTCTAGGGTGTAACCGAGCAAGTAGTAATTCGGTTAACCTGTCGGATCTGCACAAGTAAAGGAAAAGCTAACTAGGTTGTAGGATCTGGCCAATGTATTATCCAGTTATCACTACCAACACTAGATTCGCAATTCCCAACCTTCTCGGAGCTCGTACGGCCAATGTAGTTCCGGTTCTTGAGGGCAGGAAGGCACTTGCGTGTCACTGTGCAAATTGGAGTCTGTATTGATATTTAAGCCTATACCTGCCTGGGTTTCTACCTTCTATGTCTTTCATCTGCTAAATCCCTTACCAGGCTCGGCTGCATGTCCCTTTTTCCCTTGACCCATCATCCCAGCTGTGTTATCTTCAGATCCACCGGATCCATGACGTAATCATCATGGTCACCCTATTTTGGGTACACTCATCCGGATCCAGGTCGCTTGGATCCACTTCACTGTAAGTTTGCACTCGTCGTCGATCTGAGCTCTCCAATCATCCAACATCATCTCGCAACCATCTGTACTCTCCATTGTCCCACGAAAGTTCGAGATCCACTGTATCCATCATCCCTATACCCTGGATCCAGGTTCCTCAAGGCGGGATCTTCCCCCCTTGGATCCGAAACTCGGAAGTATGGGATCCGGGGCACCTCGCGGTGGATCCTGACTTCTCGTTAACCGTGGTTACTAGATCCACTTTCAGAGGGCACCTACCATCATTCCTTCATAGGATCCACACTCGATCCACTGGTACATAGTATATCCCATATCCATCTAAGTGGATGCAGGTACGAGATAAGTCTTGGTGGATCTTGCCTTCTCGTACATCGCTCATACCAGATCCATCGTCATTCCATACGGGGTGCTGCTCGTCATGGCTAGTCCACCACAGGCAACTTGTACCCGTGCCAAACAACCCAAATCCTCTCTAATCACTTGAAATTGTCACTGATTCGGGATAGTGACCCCGCGTCAGGCCCATTCTCTTATTTCTGAGAAGGCACTTCACCACAATAGCCTCCTGTACGTTGTCGG
>NW_003303611.1:0-1233 GCF_000142945.1 Phytophthora infestans T30-4
CCCATGACTTTTGTAACAGACACGTCACTTTCGATACCTCGCTATTCATCTAATTTGGGGGAGGGGGTCTATGACAACGGTCATTTCTTTTAGTAGAGGAGATAGTGATAATGATGAAGAACGGCGAGCACGAGATAGCCCCTAGCGTAAAGCGTGTCGAGCAGCAGATATTGGCAGAATGGAAAACGCTCGCTGGGAAACCCCTGCAGATGACGTATAACGTCACCAAGGTGAACACGTTCCGAGAGAACCCAGACTTGCTACACCCTAGTGATTCTTTTACAGCTTGGGCCACCCAAGAGCTGCGCAGGGGCATAACGGAGTACGTTTAATTGCTTCGCACTACAGGGAACGTCGTTGTGAGCCGGGTTAACTCGAGGTTCTCGCAGCGAAGGTAGACTTCTGAGCAATGCTGATCTGGAGAGTATCGTAAACCAGGAGTGGCGCACGGACCTCACACGCAAAATCTGGGAGACTCGACTGAATCGCCATGGCAGCAAGGACGGGCCCGTGGTGCGGCGTTCACCGAGTGGTGCTCTCTATGTCGCTCCACAATCTGCACAACCACAGTCGTTCCTCTGCGACGATTCCAACGACTGAGGTCGTACTGGACGGTATCTGCAAATAATATCATGAGCTGATTCGGGTAATACATGACTTATACTCGACATAGAAACAGTATTACCGGTATCAGATATATTGCTATAATCCCACTTAAGCTACGTAAAAGTCGTTAAAACGCGATCCGGCGAAATCTGCGGCTGACAAGCGCGCTAGAGCGCCGTTTGATCCAACTCATGTCGCTCGTAATGGCCTGTTAGGTTAGAACTCATCGGCGGATAGCGAGGAAATCGCTCCTGCTTGGAATGAACGATGGTGGCGACGAGTTTCCACGATGTTTCCTCAAACGCGGCGTCCGTCGTGATGGTCCGAGGTTTCGCACACACGGACGACGAGAAGAAATACGGTGAGGTACGACTCTATCCGACTCGAGTGCGCTTCGTGACGGGCGTAGCTCAAGCCTATGAGGACGAATTCCCGTCTGAGCTCAGTCATTTGGTACGCTACAGCATGAGACTCGGGACAAAGGAGCCTGCACTGAGTATCTGGCTTGTGCTGAGCAGGTGAAGGAGGTGGAAATTTGAAGTCGCTATCAACCAGATAAACAACACGATGCAGGACTACTGGCCGTGTTTCTTCTGTATTTGCTGCGGATACGGCTGCTGCCCATGC
>NW_003303611.1:2552-3980 GCF_000142945.1 Phytophthora infestans T30-4
ACACACAGCGCCACGCCTTATACTTATCGCCGTATGGGTTCTTCCCTGCCGGCACTGGTTGTATCCGCCGTCCATACGCCACCACAACGCTGCTGAGTTCGCGGAACAGCAAGATACCGCTGGCGGAGCTCTGGTCGAATGTCACACGCTGAGCTTTATTGTATGCCAGCTCCTGCAAGAACTTGAGCAGAGCTGTGGTCACCGCCGGGTGGTCGTACAACTCGTCGGCGGCACGAGCGAATACCGGGAAGTAGGCCGGGTAGAGCAGGTCGAAGATGCAACTGTATGTGCGCCGGTTGTGCGTCTGCTGGATAATACCGCGCAGGTCTCGACACACACCAATTACAGCCTCGCGAACCTCCGGCACACGGTAGTTCGGCGTCTGCAGGAGCTGGTTGAGCACGTTCTCGATGGGCTCCATGAATCGTTCGAACCGCTCTGAAGACTCATCGAACGCTGTCGTGAAAATAAGCCGCGCGATGGTCGAGTGGAACGTCGTTCGGTGTCGTGTATTGGCAGGAACCGCCAGGAAGGGAAACTCCTCTGCTGTGTGATTCCCGATGAGATACTGCACAGTCTCCAGCCCGAGAAGCAGCTTGCCTGACGAGTATCCAGACGCCACCTCAAAGAAAAGCACCAATGTCTTGCTAATAATGACCTCCGTCCCCCCCCAAAATTTGAGATTGTTGCCCACTTTCGTTACCATCATGTTGACCACGACCGTGTGGTCGCCCAGTCCTAGGCGCTCGAACATGCGCAAGTATGCTTTGTGCTTAGAGGACATGGCACTCTCACTAGGGGCCATAATAGGCGAGGAGGCCGACCCGGCCGACGCAGGCTGCATGGACGAGGACGGCGTAGGGGCCGATGGCATGCCATGCTGCTCGCCAATGTAACTCTTGCGGAAGCTGCTAAAGTAGTATAGCAACGATAACTCAAAGTGCACGCTAGGTTTCGTCTGGCCGCCTGACGCGATGATCCGATGCTCAGTCAACTGCATCGCACGGAAAACTCGTTGGGACAGGTCCGCGTCTACTAGCTCGTCGCCCTCCGTCGACGTTGAGGAGTACGTTTGTCCGCCAATAATGGCGCCAATGGCATAGACAAGCCAGGCTGCCTGGTTCTCCATGCTTTGCAGCTGTTGTTGCTGCTGCGGTGGGATCGCTGCCCCTCCGCTCTGGTCCAAGATGCTGCAGGCTTCCGTGTATTGATTCAGAATTGGGTCCAAGACCGATACGATGTACTCTCCCGTCTGGCGGTAGTTGAAGTGGCACAGCGTCGGCAGCTTCTCTAGCTGCTCATACAGACCTCCTTCGTCATCCAGCGGGTTGTCCAGCGTGTCGTCAAGAGCGCATTGCTCAGCTGAATCAAGACGCGACTGCAAATAGGCCTGAATCACCTGAGGAACGCGCGTGTCCAGGAAGTTTA
>NW_003303611.1:4365-16571 GCF_000142945.1 Phytophthora infestans T30-4
AAAAGAGGTTTCGACGCACGGATGCAAACAGCATGAGCGCTTCGAGACACTTGGACGTGTTGGGCGGGCTGGTCGTCTTGTAGAAATCAAAAAGCAGCTGCAACGTGTCCGGATCTTGGATAACCGAGCGCCACGAAGTGGGTACCTGGAGTGAGCCTGTCTCTTCGGACGATTCGTCCGGGTTGGTGCCAATAAAGTCGAAGGACAGACACTTGATGAGCAGCGACAGCGCCTGGTCACCCATCCTGGCTTCCTGTTGCGGCGTGGCGCCTCGAATATTGTGCATCTGGAGCTGCTTAATGGAGGTAAGTGCCACCTGGAAGATCCGGAAGAGCGAATCCTCTCGAAAAGACACAGCGATCTTGCGGTGGAATGTGATGTTACGTCCTGCCACGGGTAAATCCATCTCTGTGACGAGTTCACTCAAGATCTGCAGACCAATAACGCAGTGGTCCACTGTAGCCTGCAGAAACTTGGTCACCTCGGCCACGATCTCGCGGTGCTGCTCATCGTCGAACCACCCATACTTAGTGAGGCGACACACCATCTGGATAAGCGATGTCGTCACGAATTTCTCCAGTGTTGGCCCCTTCTGGGCCAAGTAGCCCAGCACATAATTACCTAGTCGCGGTAGAAACAATAATACGTTAGTGTTGAAGTGATGCAAAATTGGGGGTCATGGCATCAAGTGCTTGCATACGGATATCAACGCGCTGTGGTGTGGTAAAGTTGTTCCAGTGCGAGGTGATGAGCTTGGTGAGGCTGGTGCTGGCTACGAGAAGCGCGTAAGGGGACGACGAATTGTCCAGCACATACTGACACTGTGGAATGTACTCGGCTGAGCTCTGCAGGATAAGCACAGCCTGTTGCGCGTGCGCACGCTCCACCTCGTTGCCGCTCTCGTAAAGCACGCGGCACAGTGTCTCCAGCTCGCGCAGTTGATTGGCATCCATGGCTGCAAGTAGCACGCTGGGGTTTCCCCACGCTTTCGCTTCTCTTTTGGCTCGGCACAGAGGGGGGATTAGATTGTAGCGCACACGGCAGGTGTGGACCACGTAAATTTGGAAGTTGGTGCCAGAGTTCATGTATTTGACCCAGGTTTTAATCCATCTACATTAACTACTAGCGTTAGAAATAGAAATAAGCTAGGACTAAAATTAGGACCAAAAGCTAAGAGCTTTCCACTTTTTAAATTGTTTGTGCGGGGTGTAAAGAAGCACATTAGAGGCAAGCTACTTCAATGGGCACTCAAACTGATGCCCTATAGTTTATGTATCGAGCACGTTGATAGTGTGGCGAACGCGTGGGCAGAAATGTTGTCTAGATGACTGGGCGGTATGTGATAACGGTCACAAAGCGTCGGCGAGAATGTTGTTCTTGCCGGACTTGTAATGGACCACGAAGTTGACTCAGAGAACAATGAAAGCCAGAGGGCCATCCGCTGGGAGAGGTGAGAACCCTTCATCGCTGTCCTCAGCGAGGCATGGTCGGTGTACACTGCGAAGGTATTCATACCCAACAAGTACACACTGAACGTGATCAGAGCGTAGCGCATCGCGAGGAGCTCCTTGTCGTGGACAGGGTAGTTGCGCTCCGCCGGCTTCATCTGTCTGGACTGGTAGTTTACGACGCGCTCGCGGCCTTCATCATCAAATTGCATCAGCGCACAGCCGTCGGCGGAATCGCTCGCGTCATGTGCGTGGTCTACGCCACAGAATCCCACTAAATTGCGTCAGTGGTTGGGTCTCGCAAATTATCTCCACAAGTACAGGACGAATTACGCCGGATTGATCTGGCCGCTTTCTTCGTTGATGAAGAAAGGTGTGCCGTGGTCGTAGACTTCCACACATCAAGTCGCCTTCGACTCGGTGAAGAGGAATCTCGCTGAGGCCCCAATCCTCGCCCTCCCGGATGACTCGAAGCCTTTTCGTGTCGTCTGCGACGAGAGACGCTGTGCAAGCTCTGGAGATTCATATCTTCTGGTCAGTCCGCAGGACGTAGTTGGGGTTTGTGATGATCCAACGCGCGCGTGGTGTTGCTGCTGAGCCATGCGAATCTCGTCCAATGAGGGAAGACGAAATTGCCATCCGTAAGAGACCTGAGAGCATGACTGCACGTGAATCGGTCGAAGTTTGCTTTTCTTCTTCCATCTACTTTTCTCCGATCCTCCACGTCGTTCTGTCTCTCGAACGGCCACCTGAAATGCTGATAACCTTGAAAACAATGTGCTTTGTATTTGACGTTTTCAAAAGTGTGAGTTGATTTCCGACTACTTCTTTCAGATTAAACTTACTGCGTCATCAGACTACCGATGTTGTCGCCAGGTGCTATCATCTACGAGTCGGTTTTGTTGAGGTCTCCATCGCCCTGAGCTCGTATCAGGAGTTCCAGCTTGTACAAGTACCAATGCGGGCGTCTTTTTTTTCTAACATGGAATTCTAACGCAGCTTGGCCAGGTTTCTCGAGATTATTCTCTCGAATCAGCAATCATCTGTGCTGGAAAGTGGTGTGGCGGCTCCCATGTCAATGGAAAATTATTAATTCCTGTCACCTAGCACTGATCACCTGTTGACTTCCTACAGATACTACTCACCTGTTAGTGACCCTGCTGAGCTGTTACATTGTGACAGATAGTCAACGCTAAAAACCTGGTAGCGGATCTATGCTGCACACTTGTTACTGTCTCAATTGGTGGGTTGTTTGAGTTCCTCGTGCCCAGGGCCTCCATATAATGCATAATGACATTCATTAATGTACATTAAGTAGGCCCCATTATGTATGGGAGCTACTGTGATTTTGGCCATGCATAATGTATGACAAAACGTTTTACTAAAGCATTATTAATGCGTATAAAATAAGGGTTATATTTACCAAATCGGCACACGAATAGCTTCAAGTCTCTTTCTTCCCTCGTCCAACCGTTTTGCCGTTAATCCTTCAATCCGAAGTCTCAGTTTCATATTTTCCAGCCATGGCAGTCGCCCTTACAGGCCCGCCCCCCGCACCTCACTTTTCGCTCAAGCATATTGTTTTTTTTCTTCTACTTTTCGCCGTGTCTGGACAGCAATGGAGAGGCAACTGACTACTACAAGTGCAAAGTGTGTGCTACACTCCACAAACAACCAAGTGCACTACAAACGTGAATCAGCACAAACGACTTAAGCACCCCAGATTTGAGGTAGAAATGCTGGCAGCTGGGCCAGGAAGGACGGAGTCACTCTTGCCGTGGATCAGCACGAAAGCGCAAAATCGATTTGGATGGCTTGAGTGGACCATCTTCGGCAACCTGCCTGTCTCTTTCTGCGAGCAAAAGAGGACAAGGCGGTAACTTAATAAATGCAACTGAAAAAATGCAATTTGGTGCTAAATTTTTGTATGCTGCTGTATTTTATTTATATAGATACACAAAGTTATCGGACATTTGCTCTGAAACGCTAACGAGTGACATGCTCAAAGTGACCATTGCCGTTGAAGGGAACATAGCGGCGGAGATACCAAAGTTCTTTGGCATCATATTCGACGGATGGACGCACGATTCTGAGCATTTTATAGCCGTCTTTGCGTGCTACGATATTGACGGAGTACCCTGTCGACCGCTACTTGCCATGGCACCCGTCCTGGAGCCACCAGAGGACGGTGCTAATGACGCCGTGATACAGCACAATGCTAAATCACATCGGGAAGCCATGGTCCTCATACTACGCGTCTTTGGTAAGGACATTAAGCAGGTGCTTTTTTTGTTAGTGACAACTGCCCTCTGAATAAGCACCTTGCCCGTCTACTGGACGTGCCGCTGATCGGATGTGTGAGTCACCGGCTGAACCTCGCGGTGTCACTTGTGACAGCAAGCTCGGAAAGTGTGCTTGCCAACATCCAAAACACTGATGGTCAGGCTTTGTACTCTGAATCAATCGGCCAAGTTACGGTAAACCTTTTAAAAAAAAAGTTTTTATTTATCATTAAAAAATGTTTTTGCCATAGATTCAAGACAAAACTCCGTCCAGTACGCCGCCAAGACACCAGATGGGGATCTACCTTCAAGATAATGCACCGCTATTTCAAGCTACTCGAAATCGTCGACCGTGAAGATGAGAGCCTTGCCGAATTTGTCCCCTCAGCTGCTGAAAACAAGAAGCTGAAGGTGTTGCTGGCAACGCTGGAGCGTTGTCAGTCGATGTCTATGAGGCTTCGGTCTGATGATGTGATGCTATGGGAGGCTCGAGTCTTGTTCGACGCATTACTCACAGAAATGCCCGCCTTGAAGCGATACCTTGGTTCGTTTAGCATTAAACTGTCCACCAATTATTTCTACTAACTAGGATAACTGCGGAGGTGCAAGCGGATCTATCGTGAGTAACCAAGATTTCGAGTCGGCTTGTGTCATAATCCAGCGTTACAAGCAGCATCTCATGAGCTGTCAAGAGATGAAGGCTGTCCAGCCTTTCCTCCAAGAGCCTGTGAGCGAAGTTATCCCGCAAGGTTCACATAAAGAGAGTTTTGCTGAGTCCATGCTGAAAAAGGCCCGCCTGGAGTCCGTGGAGAGCTCGTACAGACTTATCCTTACGATACCTCCGACATCCAATATTGCAGAACGCGTGTTCAGTGTGGCTCGGGCGACCTATGGTATTGACAGGTCCTCCTTGCTACCCATTGTACTGGAAACGATTTTGTTTCTTAGGGTCAACGAGAGCTACTGGGATGCTGAAACAATTCACCAGTGCATCGATTAGAATGTGTTAAGCGCCCATTAATTGTATTGAAGGCCATAATGTATGTATCCCTTCTTGTGTTTGCCTAATGCATAATGTATGGACGACTCTAAAACTGAAATGCGATTAATGCCATTATCGGGAGCCATGCTCGTGCCATCTCAGGTGCCACATAGTCACACAAATCACTGCGAGAAGTAGTTCGAGGACCTAAGAAGTGCCAAAAGTGCAAAATATTAAGCAGTCTGTGGCCAAACGTATAACAAAAACATTAGGATTAGAATGCGAGGTTTCTAATAGGTTAGTTTTAGAATCGCGATAAGTTTTGGGACACGAAGTAAATTTAGCGTCGCGATAAGAGTTGTCTGCTCGAGCTTTGTGGTTTTGACCTGAATTATAACTTCACTTCTACTTCATCTCTGCTTGCGGATAATCGATTGTGGCCATTGCTTAGCGACCTCGACCGTACTGTGTCGTGACTATGTGCGACAGGGACGGATCAATTGACGGTATTTTACCTCAGCAAATGACTGTCAACCTTTTCAGTGGGATTATCTGGAGCGGATCTGACTCATCGGATTCTGACTGGGACCCGTCAATCGAGCTTACTCAGGACACAGACCCTCCCTCATCTGCCTCAGAGGGGGCTCCTAATCGGCTGTACACAACGGTTGGTGTTTTCGAAGCTTTCGAGGAGGCAAGAGCGGCAATGCTCGACCACGGTAACTCCATTTATGAGACAGATAGCCTCCTACTAGTCATAGATTATTACTGCTGGGAATGTAACAGATTCTACATAGAGATGACAGCTGACAAGTGAAGACAACATGTGAGCAGTAGTTGTGAGTTGACAACATGCGAACAGTGCTTTTGTAACAGGTTTAAATTAGCACCCTATGTCAATCCCTCCCACCCGTACCTCTTTACCAAATAGATCATATGGTAAGTAACAGCTCTACGAACCTAAATACGCTCGCATTGATAATTACCGGGGCCTTCTCCTGGTAATTTGTTTGTGAGACCCAGCTTCGTTAGATGTAGCATCTGAAAAAATGTTGACATTCGCTACTACTTAACTATGGGCTAATTTCGAGTCACCGTCACCTGAAATTGGCACGTGACGTGGGGTCGGCGGCAAAGCAGACGAATCTGGTGGCTGGACTTTAACTTCAGTAGCTTGCTCTAGTGCTTAAGCAGAGGTGAGTGGCTATAAAAGTTGGGACACCATCGAACTGTAATTGGTTTAGTAATGTAGCTGTATCGTCGCCGTCAAACCACCGTAATATTCTGTAGCCTGGTAGGTATTAATAAAAAAAGATGGTCCCAGACGGACATGTATAGCGGACTATTTTTAGGCCCGTCATTTTGAATTATACATTTGGGAAGAACGACTGGTAAAAGGTGTAGATTCGGCCTGCACAGATTATCGTGTTTCTTAACATGTATCATGCATCTCGATACACAAGATAACCACATATACATAAAAAAAAATGCTACGAACCTGTTAGCTCAAAATACTAGACACTAACTAGCAGTTAGCTAGCACGTAAAGCAGCTTGGCTGGTTTGGCTGGCCAGTTCTGGTTCTCGATCTAGTTCTTATTTGATATTTAGGTTTATAGATATCGCTGATTGGTCCGATACGTTGGGGCTAGGCGTGATACCGAAAAACTCGAGGACCACCCACCGAGTGTGGCTGCCAGTTTTTCGGGGCTCGGAGCACAGTCCTCAATACCAAGCTCCTAGCTATGCCACCACCTCCAGCTTCTATTATTTTGGCTGTGGAGACTTTTGCTACAGCAGTCGCTGATGCATTAGATCTTGCACCATCTCCTCGCTCCACTTAAGCACACCTGTTTCCTTCTTAGTAGAGCGCTTGACTTTCTTGTGTTTAGGTGGCGAATTCTTCGCTGGTTGACACGCCGTCTGTAGCTGCAGGTCTACAGGTACGGTCTGGTGCTCGTCTGGAAGCTGAATCGCCATCTCAGGCAGCGCTGGATGCAAGCGCTGAGCCTCAATTCTGGCGTTGCCATCGGTCACTTTGTAAAATGAGGCTAGAGGTGAGGCTGGAGAACCAGTAGTTGTGTATCCTACTCCTCTTTATTTCGTGGTCTTGCGGTGAAACGAGACCGAGAATCAGAGCTGGCCTGCCAAACCAGCCCCTTAGTACGATATTTCCAAGGCATAACTTAAATGAAGGTGTCATTGAAAGCGGGCCGGATGACACGTCAGTAAGCGCGACTGTGGGTAGACAGCGCTATGCACACACGATGAATTCCTGTTGGAGCTTCGTCGACGACGCTGCCAGAATTTCGCCGAACATTACGTTGTGGAGTACGAGCTGTGTCCCCAACGAGGACGAGGACGAGAAAAGCGCAAGTCAATGTCGGTGTATACAGGCATATGTGTGGATGCTCTCTATCTCAGAAGGATTTACCTATGGCGTAGATTTGACTCGGTCGAGCTATATTAACAAGCATGCATCGCACGAACGATACACGTGCTGCCTTGACCGTACAAACGTCACCAGTATTACAGGCTCTTGACCATTAGACAATCGTAGGGAAGCGATACATGCAGAAAAGGTAGGTAGCACGGCGTTGACGGGGCTACAGCGAGCGCACAGCATGCGTCACTGGTGGCGACAGCTCAGAAGTCGCGGTGTGCGTCATGCTTCATAAACCTGCTACATTTGAGCTACATCAAATCTAGCAGGTTTTGCTTAATTATTTTATCTCTCCCGAAGATTATCCACATCTACCCTTAAAGGAGACAGGGCCTCAGTATCACTTTTTAATCTTATCTGGACATGATTCATTCAGTAGCATTTTGGAAGTTTTGGTCTTCTTCCAGCCCGGTCCATCCCATTCTAGCCCCAGTTTCGGAATCTGCGCCAAAAATTACGCTTTTAAAATAATATCGATTTCTTAGAAAAAGGATGCCTCACGCGAAAGCACGCAGCTCGCTCAGTTACAATTACTTGGAAAAGATGGTGGCTTAAGCTAATGCTAAAGTTTCCTACTAGGGCGTGGTATATATACCAAGAAACTCAAACTTAGGCGCTAGTACTGAGATACCCTGCGTCGTCTCAAAAATCTAAATCGAGATTTAGGTTTTTGATTGGCCGTGATCTCCAAAAGAACATGCACACTGATCAACTCACGAGAGGGATCTTGAAATCACATAGAGTAAAACCTGGAAGTCATTGGTTAACCCTGTCGTGAACGGTCACTCTAGATCGGGTCACACTATAGTATAAATCGTGCATTTCGCTCGCTTTAATAAACTACAGTACTACTGCCAATCTTCGCAAGCCCTTGCAGCTTAAGTAGACAGGGCAAATTCTTGTCTCGGTCACAGACAAATACTTCTCAAATGATGCATTTTTCCTCCCTTAAACATCTGTGTTTCCAACACATATAAATTTACTGTCCGGAAAAGAATGCAGCAGTGTCGGCACTTCTTTCTCGCTTGGAGCACAAAATTTGTACGTCATATTTAATGTGGTACACTCACCCGTCAATACAGCCCACACACCCCGTCATAATGTCTCCCTTGCTGATGCTGGCAACATTGTCGGTTAACTAAAATGAACGCTCTTCAAAATCGACAGGAGTGAATCCGCAGCTCTGCAACTTGCAAATCGCTTTCATAACTGCATGGATGTAGCCATAGAAGCCGGAAACATGAAATCTACCAGACCACGTGTAGTGTGTGGTAGCAGCTACCGGTAATGCATAATAGAGTCTTTCGTAGCATGTTTTTATCTGTTCGGCAAATTGGATTGAGCTCTTCCCGAACTAAACAAGGTCTAGTCATCCGTAGCGACATTCAAACAATAAATATCCATCCGGTAGCAGCGCTTAACCTTAGCTCTCAAATCGTCCTACCGGTGGGGAGAGTTTTCAGCTCGTACGTCATTAATTGGCTATTCATTTGAGCCCAGCGATTGGTTCTTTTGATAGCCGAAGGGCAGCTTTTGTTTCCGCCATTCGAAGCAAAGCAAACGGACACGTAATGCAGCCGCCACTTACACCAGGAGATCGCGTAGAGGGCAAGTCTAAGAAGCTCGCTGAGCGGCGTGGAGTCGTACTTATGGTAAACATAGAGTCTCGCATGCGCTTGTACAGGGTTCAATGGGCCTCAGGTATTGTAGGGACCGTCTCAGCGCGCTCAATACGTCGCGAAGTGGGGGTAGCTGCTTGGACACCATCTGATCTCGCCCGAGAAGTTGGTGATGCGAAAGGAGACACAGGTGTTGACGCTGCAGACTCTAGCTCGGACATGAGCATTAGTAACTGCTCGTCAGATGAAGAGAGAGGGAGTGCTGCTAGTAGCACCATTACTGCCGATGGTGGTGATAGTGGATTGCCGAGAGCCGAGAATGGAGACGACGGAAGTGTGTATGCCCACGGGAGAAGATGGATACATTGTGATGCTGTATACATTGACCCCGCGGATTTTGTCTCTGCGCGTAAGGCATCAATTCACTGGCCATCGCATTTGCTGCTGGGGGAACGCTCGTTTGCATCATACTTCTATCTCATGTCCCCTATGGGGTCGGTGCAGACTACGATACAAGAAACGAATACGCTGCTGGTGGAGAGACGCCAAGGAGTTATCGGTCGAGGTGAATTCTTTCGCTGGATTGGCATCAGGTTGGCTATGACTCTTGAGCCCAGACGCGGGCCCCTAACGGTATATTGGAACTCGTCCGTGTCCGAAGGAAGCGTGGGAACTGTTGCAAATTTTGGTCAGCTCTATGGAATGACGTGCCGTACTTTTCACACATTCAAAGCGCTCTTCGGTATGCGCCAAGCCAGGCACCAGTTGATGACCCGTGGCAGGCCGTTAGCCTTCTAATTAACTATTTTAACGAGCAAAGAATAATAGTTATTTCTCCTGGAGCGGTGTTATGCGTGGATGAGTGCATGAGCTCCTGGCAAGGAAGAGAGGAGAAGTATACACATGACGGAATCCTCCATCTTACCAAGATCCAGCGAAAACCCGAGGGTGTTGGTGCGGAGCTGAAATCTATCGGTGATGGGGACACTTGAATTTGGCTAGGTCTAGACATACATGTAATGGAAGGTGCGCAGCGGCAACGTCAAAAAGCATACAATGTCGAATTTGGAGAAGGTACTGCTGTTGTGCTGCGACTTGCACAACCTTACGCCGGCAGCGGTCGCACCGTCGTCACCGATAGTGCCTTCGCATCTGTCAAGACACTTGTTCAACTCAATTCAATGATGGGACTATATTTCATGGGTATGGTCAAGACTGCGACTAGAGAATATTATATGGCCTATCTAAAAAGTTGGTCTAGTGTTTCTCGGCCTCGTGGCAGTCACACAGTAATGGAGAGCAGCTGCTTAAATGGATCGAAAGTGTACGCACTTTGCTGGAATGATCGAAAGCTCAAACGATAATATCTAGCAGAGGAACCACACTACCGGGTTCTGATAGTGTGCGTGTTCGACATCGGCGTGTTGTTGATGGTGGCGAAATTCGCACAGAGCGCTACGAAAAAAGAATACCTCGGCCCTACATGGTGGAGCTTTTCTTCCGGCATTTTTCAACTATTGACGTGCACGACCATTATAGACAAGGGTCACTCGAGATGGAGCGTCAATGGCTCACCCATTCGTGGGCGCACAGAATATTTGCCACAATTCTCGGAATGGTCATAGTGGACGCCTATCTTGCTTATCAGCACGAGACGAAGAGCAATAATATCGTGGCCTGTTCTACTGTTGCGCTTGGCGAATTTGCTTTCCGATTGGCGCACCAGTTAATTTTCAATGACTATCTGACAGGCCGAGTAAGGAGAGATGGTAATGCTGATGGTGATATGAATGACACCAGCGTTCCTGCTCACACGCTGCTTGTCTTAGGAGACCGCCCTCAATACCAACGGCTAAAGAAGACACCGCAACGAGCACAACGACGCTGCAAGATATGCAAGAGGAAGGCGTCGTTCTATTGTACCACATGCTCATTCTGCAATACGGATAGCTATTATGCGCTCTGTGGAGCGATGACATGTAGAACGTGTTACCACCAGCACCTAGCAGTATCACAAGACAGCTAGTATAGATAAGATTAAAGCATACTTCTAAGAATTATCATTGTAAACCACCACTCTTCAGCCGTCCTACCCATAGGATTTATGGGCGTCCTACCGGTAGTATTTTTGACAGGCGAACTAAGGTTAAACTGACCTTCCAGCAAAAAACGGTTTTGTGTGCATGTTTCAAACCACACAGCGACAAAAATGCACCTTCATCGAAGCTGGGTGGAGGCACGATAGCTTACGCTCCAACCACAGCAACACGTTGAGGTCGGTTGCGCTCCCTAGATTGGTGCGTTCCCGCCACCCACGTTGGAACGATCAGCATCGTACACTTGAAACTGCTGCAAAATCAGTGAGATCGCGATCCGAGCCTTGGGCCGCGGTAGATCCTCTGGTTAAGTAAATTTGAATGGACCAATCACAGACCTAATCTCGGATAACAATCCCGGTTAAGAGCGACCCTCAATCTTAGCATCACCAATTTTGTTATGTAGTATAACAGCAAAAACTCGCTCGTACAAACCGTCAGTCTGACAACCAATTTTGTTTCGTTAGTTCTTAATGTACTTTTTATAACATGCTTTTAAAATAATATATACGTACTTTACATGCTCTAACCCTTATTTCACTCCAAACCTTAGACTGAACAAGATTTAAAAGCGATTACCCCTATATGATATGCCGTCTGAGGAACGCCGTTTTTTAATGGGATTACAAACCCGTTTTTTTTACAATTTTGGATTTGATCTTAGTGCCTAATCCTTAAAGACGAGCCACAATCTAGAAAGATAAATTATAGCACCTAGCAGTATCACAAGACAGCTAGTATAGATAAGATTAAAGCATTCTTCTAGGAATTATCATTGTAAACCACCACTCTTCAGCCGTCCTACCCATAGGATTTATGGGCGTCCTACCGGTAGTATTTTTGACAGGCGAACTAAGGTTAAACTGACCTTCCAGCAAAAAACGGTTTTGTGTGCATGTTTCAAACCACACAGCGACAAAAACCCATAGGATTTATGGGCGTCCTACCGGTAGTATTTTTGACAGGCGAACTAAGGTTAAACTGACCTTCCAGCAAAAAACGGTTTTGTGTGCATGTTTCAAACCACACAGCGACAAAAATGCACCTTCATCGAAGCTGGGTGGAGGCACGATAGCTTACGCTCCAACCACAGCAACACGTTGAGGTCGGTTGCGCTCCCTAGATTGGTGCGTTCCCGCCACCCACGTTGGAACGATCAGCATCGTACACTTGAAACTGCTGCAAAATCAGTGAGATCGCGATCCGAGCCTTGGGCCGCGGTAGATCCTCTGGTTAAGTAAATTTGAATGGACCAATCACAGACCTAATCTCGGATAACAATCCCGGTTAAGAGCGACCCTCAATCTTAGCATCACCAATTTTGTTATGTAGTATGA
>NW_003303611.1:38916-40014 GCF_000142945.1 Phytophthora infestans T30-4
GTCAATGGCGTTCATCCTATCATGCCAGTGTTAAGAGACGAAATTTATTAATAATGTCAGTCCGATTAGTTAAAACGAGTCAGTGAACATCGAGTACAAGCCCGTCAGTACTATCCGATCCATATGGAGGGGAGGAATTAATTATTTGGGTGACCATCGGCAGATACTAGCGGCTATGAGCCATGTTATGCATGCGGGTATGATGGATGACCATCGGCAGATACTAGCGGTTATAAACCATGATATGCATGCGGATATGATCAAAACTTGGTCTAGCTGACCGTCGCAAGCAGCGATATGGTCACGAATACCTCTCGACTAGGCAAAATAGGACCTGTCGTTCAGTTTACCCGATGGCGTGGGATCCCAATACGCGCTGGTAGGTGTGTTTACTATCATTAAACTTATCTGGAATCTTCTCACCGATTGATGTTGAGGTTTGGCGCACAAAGGATAATAATTAACCTTCTGAATAACAGAGAGTGACTTTGCAACGAAGCGCACCTTGGCGAGGTGCCAACAATTAACATCCGAGCTAGATCCAGCGCGCGGGAGTCTATTTGAAACAGCCAGTTGTTACGCATACTTAAATATATGGGATGTTGTCAAAAGTGACGTTAGATTGCTGAGACTTAACATGTGAGTACTAAAATTATTGAGTACAGTGTTTGTTTTAGAGAGCAAAATTAGTAAAGCACAGCTTACATATAGTATATATAGCTTTGCTTTGAGTAAGGGTTTCTAAGCCCACCGCTGCGCAGCGGCGGTGATCGGCCCTCTAGACCAACAAACCATGCCCTAGCGTCCGCGGAGCGGGCGCCCAGAACGCTAGTAGACCGCGCTCGTTTAATTTCTCTCGTGGAGGGGAGTTGTCTGCCTGACAGTCCGTCCGCGGTAGGGTTTTTGAACCTCAGGGCAAATAGACGTGTTCCAGAGAGTGCAGAGCGGAGTGAAGGCAGGCGGCCAATCCCTTAATTTAGCGAAATAGGGAGAGACAATTTTGACAGGGACTCCCCATCTTGAATTAATAAGAGCGGTTCAAAATTCGGGTACTTTTTTAATTTTATAAATAGAAAGATGGCCACCGCACCCCACAAA
>NW_003303611.1:42252-44239 GCF_000142945.1 Phytophthora infestans T30-4
TTCAACGTACACATAGGAATGCGCATTTCCAAGGGAGGCTATTAATAAACATAATACATAGTTTCTGCAAGTTACAATGCCTAAAATAATAACTACAGCTGTTTTGTTGTAGAAATACTATAAATTATCTGAGTGTGAGGTAACTGACTGAGCCAAATCGTAGTACATGTACAACAGAAGCTGACCGTAAGAACAACGCTGTACTAGTAAACGCTGTCACTTGAGTCATAAAGATAGATAATTTTAGATTAAACATAACTCATGCTGTAGTTTCAAATCCTTTTTAGACAGCAAAATCCGATACTACATAACGGGTGGACGTGTCGCCGTCAAGGGCACAGGATACGATTTAAAATGGTGCGCAAGACAACAATAAAACACGAGAGGTGTAAATTATAGTTGGTTAAGTAGACCTCATAAAGGAGCGCTAACAACTCTTGGAGCTTAAATAACGTTTAGCCATCCTGGAATCATCGTTAAGCTATCTAATAAAAAACACTACCGTCAACAACAACAACAACAACAACAGCAACAACAACAACAACAACAACACGGCGTCTTGCGACACAATATCCAAATGTTTTTATCATAACTGGCACATAATCGAGTGTCTAAATGCTAATTCTGAATCAGCACAAAATGAACGCTACATGCATTAAAAATGTTACAATAAGAAGTTGTTTTAGCTTTCATTGAGTTTGGTATGAGAAGTGATCAATCTTTAGTTACTAACAAGCTCAAATGGCAGTACAAGCGGGTAAGTAGTGCAAGCTGGACAGGCCATTACTTACTATTGCGTTGATGTGAGCTAAGCTTCAAAGCGGCTCCGAAATGACCCGTGCAATCGAACACGACGTGTAGCGAGTCGCCCTGGAACGGGACGCTTGCACCGATCAATGGTAGCGAGCTCTAGACGTGCGGGGCAAAACGTAGTAATCCAAGTCGACACACGTAGCAATATTAATAATATAAAGCCAAATGTATTTAGTCAACTCAGGGTTTCCAGGCAAAATTCACGACTGACCAAACTCACCTCGCAAACAATGTCACCCGTACCGTAGCTCTACTCAGTCGAACCGCACGTCAGCGCGTCCTTGGGTACACAGTTGCCGGTGACGTCCCTCCCTTCGCTTCACTGTCCTTCACTGTCCTTCGCATCCGTTGCAGTATTGCCGTAGTCCGTGTCGTCCGTCCCAGGGACCTTGTTCATCGCTGTGGCGACAGACTGTACATCGGCCATAGCTGCATCTTAAATTATATACTAATGTGTAAGTGTTGCTCCCTCTCCACACTTCACGTAGATGCGACGGGGTCAGGCCCCCAATTCGGACAACGGAATCCGACAATGTCAGAGCTGATTCGGGCGATCCGACGCCCTCATCCTCTTGCCGTGCGGCTTCAAGTGGCTGGTCGCAGGCCACGCCAGAGGGGAAACAGGCACCGTACCCAAGACGGTTACCACCGTTCTCACTCGGGACATCTTCTCCGACTGAATCTCGACGCCCTCGTCGAGCACGTCTAGCAAAGCCTTCCTTCTCCGAATCCCTCATCTTAGCTCGCAAAGCCCGTCGTTCGGCTTGAATCCCACTCAGCGTGCGTACTTTTTGTAGAGGTGTCTCTACAGAACCTCCATCCGCGCGCCAGAATGCTTCGCTAAGACGATCAGCTGGCTCTCGTTCCTCCATGCCACGGATCCAACCATCGTAGCCGTCCTGGACCACAGCAAGCGGTGAACGCCCTTCCGACGAATAATCGTACCAACGTCACAGATGGCTAACCACGCCTAGCATCAGGACCAACCCGTCGAGTAGCACCGCCCCACAGTTGACGACGACCCCACCAAACTCCACGACACCCTCATTATCCACAAACTTGTAATTCATCGTCACTGTTAAGACCACTAGCCCAGGCAACCCTAGACAAACACCTTCGACGAGTTCTTACAGGAACAGCACACCGTAGAAAGTAGCGTAGACGATCAGCGTCA
>NW_003303611.1:46606-49804 GCF_000142945.1 Phytophthora infestans T30-4
GAAGCCAAAGGGAAAGGCGCCAGGCAGGCATCAAACCAAGGCCCCCGGACGTCCAAGGAGGACGAGAAAGACGACGAAGAGGCCGCCGAAAATCCCACTTCCACCGATAATGAAGCGGCGTTCGACGCAAGCGACAATCCGAGCAAGACCTCAAAGCCGTCGTCGACTTCTCCCGACTCTCAAACTCCCAAGTGACGAAATAACCATTTTTGAGAGGTACGATCTCATGTTTCTCTTTTCCGCTCTCGTAAGTCGGATCGTTCCGTCCGTAGCCACAAAAAAATACAATACTCACCAACGCGCGCCACCATCCTAATTCCGAGTGTCCGTCCTAATTTCCACAGACTTACTGTTCTTTGCTGGCTCGACAACTTCACCACACCACTTATACCATAAGTAACACGTCCTCGTCGACTTCCGCATTAGCGTCGGCCAACCAAGCACTTCTTCCCAGCTCAGGCAAACCCTTCTTCTTCCTTTCAGCGTCTTCATAAGACATCACTAACCGGGCATAAGCTGGCATCAAACCCGTTCTTTGTAGCCAGAAGATCTCGTAATTCGCAGCTAGAACCAAAATTTCACGGCACGGTTCATAATCCTTTTAGCCACCACTTCCAGTAAAGGCATTTCGACTCCCGCTAAGACCGTGTCTTCTCGACCAACCGTTAACCGCTCCACAAAGCTTGAAAGCGGGAGGTCGGATTCATCCGGGGGCCCATTCCTACTTCCTGTTTCGGTCTCATCAGTGCCAGGCGGTACTTCATCCAGGAACGGTCGAGTCCATTTACCTCGATACTTTTTGAGTCTGTTCACATTCAAGGTCACCAGCTTGTCGGGATGAGTGGAGATCGGAACCTAGTAAGCGCTCTCCCCGATTTTGTTAGAGACCCGGTTAGGATCGTGCCACGAGAAAGCGAGTTTCTTCGTCCTCGTTTCACCTCTCCTAGCTCTGAAAATCTGGAACACCCAAACGAGATCTCCGACTTCGTGCGTTGCCTCCACTTCATCCTCCCGTCGTCTAGTGTGCCTGTCTTGAGCCTTCAAAAGCTGACGTTTCACTAAGTGGCGAAAGTCACGCATCGAACGGAATAGTTCCCTTCGATACTGGGCCACTTCGTTACTCTTCCATTTTGCTCCGAGGTTCAGGAAAGCTACGCCGAGTGGTAACGCGGGGTCCCGTCCGTACAAAGTGAAGAATGGGGAGCCTCCAAGCGCTTCATGGTAGGCGGTACGGTAGGCAAACAACACTCGGGGCAGGTAGACATAACAATCGCTCTGAGCTTCACTCACGTGCATCCTCAGCATCTATATGAGAGTACCGTTGAACCGTTCCACAAGCCCTTGGGTTTGCGGATGATACGCGGCACCGTACAGTTTCTTGATGCCGAGCGTCTGGTAAAAGGACTTGGCTGCTTCCGACGTGAAGTTCGAACCTTTTTCGCTCAACAGTCGAGACGGAAGTCCGTGTCGAGCGACGACGCCATTCACCATCACATCCACAAAAATCATAGAGTCTAGTCGTTTCACCGCGAACGCCTCGGCCCACCTTGTAAAGTAGTCAACGAATACTAGAATATAACGGTTCCCACCTTCCGTCACGGGTAATGGTCCGAAAGCATCCACGACTAGCAAGTCGAACGGTCCCTTCAGCTCAACCACCGGCATCCTTTGCATTACTCCTGCGCTCCACGGTCGAGAATCTTTCCCATTGCCACACTTGTTGCATTCTCTCAAAACCTCAGTTACATCCTTACGCTAGCCGGGCCAGTAAGTCAGTCGTCTAACCTTTTCCGTCGTTTTAGTCAATCCCAAATGAGACGACAGGATATCCGCGTGACAGTAGTGAAGGATCGTCGCCACATAAGAAGGAGGTACCACTAGCACCGCAATCGTACGATCCGCTCCGACTCGCGCTGGTAAGTGTACAAACCGACGCTACAGACCGTCCTACACCACATACTGAGAAGCCATCCGTACTACGCGAGCCCGTAGGAAAGGATCCAACGGAAGAGCACCATCCAACAGGAACGCCACTAGCGCTTTCATCCACGACACAGTTTTCTGTTCATTCTAGAACTGCTCTACGTCTTAGCGAAAAATTTCCGTAGGCGATTCAGGAGTCCCTTCAGTGGATTCGCTCTCCTTCGCTTTTGCATCCGTTCCCGTTATTGGATTCTCCGGTTCCGTTTCATACTCAGGTTCAGCGGGACTTTCGACCGGCTCCTCGACTGAGCCTAGACCGTTTAAGTTCTCCTCCTCTGGGTCGGCCATGCGCAACGCGTTCACTTGTTCCGCTTCCAAGCGAGACAGACTGTCTACTACGTGCCCATTCGCCGTCCCAGGCTTGTGATGCACTTTAACCCTTCTAAGACGATATTCTGTATCATACAGAATACGCTGTAGGACAGGATCTTATATCAAACGAGCTTACCATCAGCCTAATTCACCGCATACTATCATTTTGTATGCGACTTTATCATTGAAGATCTTCGCAGCGAAGATAGACGGGGATTTCCCTGGCATCATAGAAAAGACAATATAAAATTCATGGAGATTTAAAAATTCTGTAATGAGCCGTTTTGATTCACAGACCACCACACATTACTCTCGTCCCGCACAATCCGCTCTCCCCACAATGAACGGCCCGTACGAAAAAACATTCAAGCAGCTATGGCGCGAACTTTCCAAGCAGGGATGGAAGTCGAGAAAACCGAAGGGGTTAAGTGTGGACTTTACCTGTGTGAAGCCTGGTGTCGCTGGCAGCTTGGATGCAGCACAGCGCCGCGTTGACCACTTTGTTGGTAAGTTAGCGCTCAATTGCTATCTAAAGTCCTTCATAGATTAAATAACTTGATTTGGCGTACGATAAAACGAGCTTATGATGTTTGCTCGGACTGAGGGAATGCTTGAGCTGAAATTACCGCTTCCCCCACCGAAAAAACTTGCTGCTGCGTCCGCTTGAGTGCTCATTGAAACCCCGACGACTCAAGCTGCTGCTGCAAGCGAAGCCCCCGTTGGAACGCTGGCTAATCAAGCCGACGCTACCCAACGAGCCTCACCTTTGACGATGGCGGCTGCAGATACTACTGAAGCGGTTTCAAGTCCAGCGGCACGTTCCCCTGATGAGGAAGCCACCTTTACCGCCACTGAGGATCTCATCAAGGTTCAGCAGAAACTTCTCCAGGGTCTTCAGATAAG
>NW_003303611.1:49939-55134 GCF_000142945.1 Phytophthora infestans T30-4
CCTTAGCGACGGACGACATCAACGGATCTTCGGAGCCATTTCCAGACGACGGAGAAAGTGACGACGAAGATGAGGCAGTTGCCCCACCATCAGCAGCTTGTGTTGAGTACGAGAGTGAAATCGAGTCGGACACCGAATTCGAAGATGAGAACGAGATATTTCGACAAGATGACGATGCCATGCGCCAGCTCGGACTGTCCGGTTGGAAGTTGTATGATGAGAACCACAGCGGCTCTAAATCTGTATGCTACAGAATTGTTGTATTTGAGCTAACTTATTCTGTATGGCACTGAATACAGGTAAGCTACAGCTGGACAGCGCTGACGGTCTCTACAATGGCACGTTTGGACCTACTAAGTCAGCTGCTGCTTTTGCTGCCTCGCCTCTTGGTATGTTTTTCTACTTCCTGCCGAAAGCTCTGTGGGTGCGCATCACCTAAGAAACCAATGCGTATCGCCTGCATTGTATTCCAAGTATCGTAAAATAAACTCGACTTCGTCAGCTTGCAGCTCACGATAAAGACCCGCAAAAACAAGTGCAGTCACTAGAAGAGATCAAGGCAAAACCGCAGAGAGTGAAACCCGTGCAAGTTCATGAAATAATTCATGTCATTGGCCTTCTCGTGGCTAGGACACTGTGTGGACATACCGATGGTTTGAGTAAGCACTGGTCAACATGCGACGACGGTGCGGTGCCTCGTGTGACGTTTGGGCGGTACATGAAACGCGACCGCTTCAAGATGATCACTCGGTTCCTCCACTTTGCCAGCGGTACAACAGTTCCAGCGTCAGGTGATAAGGCGTGGAAAGTGCGGCCGATCTTGCAAACCATCGAGACGACGTTCCGCCGGGGATATCGGATGGGCGCTAAAGTGAGGATTGGAGGCTTTATCAACACTCGCTTGAGCTGGCGAAATGCCGCGTCGCAGTCATCATTCCACGCAAATGGAGCATCTTTCACCTTCACCCGCTCTAGGGGCGCTGAAATCGAGTCGTATTCCCGGAATGTAATGACGGAAATAGCTCGTCAGTCCCAAAACTGAACTGATTGCATGTAGGTCTCACGGGCGCTTCACGTTCATCACTGCCTTGACCTTCTCTGGATTAGGTAGGAACTCGTTAGGAGACACTGTGTGCCCCAGGCAAGCGACTTGGCTACGGCCCCAGTGACACTTCTTCATCTTCAATTTGAAACCGGCTTGACGGAACCTCGTGAGCACTTGCCTCACACGCACTAAATGAGTCGGAAAGTCATTGCTAAAGATTTCACAGTTCTCTAGGTAGATTAAGCAAATACGCCACTATAAGTCCACTAAGACCGTCTTCATCAACCGTTCAAACGCGGGTGCAGCGCTACAAAGACCAAAAGGCATCACTAGCCACTTGTACAGATCATACTTGCACGTGAAAGCAGTTTTAGGAATACTGTCCTTGTCGATGGGAACATTCCAGTAGCCAGACGCAATGTCCATAGTCGAAAACAATTTCGCCTCCCCTAGTACGTCGAGGATATCATCGACCAAAGACATGGGATTACAATCTTTCACGGTCACCGCGTTCAGCCTTCGGTAGTCGATACAGAACTTGATTCCTCCGTCCGGCTTGCGAATCAACAGAACCGGACTAGCCCACGGACTGCTCGAAGGACGGATAAATTTGCTCTCCAAGTACTGCTGAATTTCAGCCTCCATCACTTCTTCCTCAGCTAACGACACTCGGTACGGTTGCTACTGTATCGGGGGGGCTCCTACCCGTGACGACTTTAAAGTACAGCATCTCCGTTCGACCAGGTTTCATCGATGACTCCACGAACATATCATAGAAGCCGTTCAGCTCTGACCGGAACAGTGTCTTCTGCTCAACGGATAGGTCGGACTCAGAGAAGTCGGCCGTCGCGCCAACGTCCCTTGTCCGGCGAAACGTCAGGCTTTGAAGCCCTCGCTTCGCCGGGAGACCTCCTCTCCCTGCCCTCATAGTCACGGGGCTCTCTAAGCCCCTCTTCTCCCGACGGGTCTTCGTAATTAAATGCCGACTTCGGCACGATAGTGGCAGACGCCACAGCCGTTCCGTTCCGGATCCAACACTCATCCTTTGAGGCATTGCAGACTTCGACAATCCCTTTGCCTTCCCCCACGGTACACAGCGAGCGAGCTATTCCTAAGGTAGGCGGCAACTCAACGGCACCCTCCACCAGCGCGATATCATCGTCTCTCACGTTTCCGACGGCCTTAGTCACCACTAGTGCTTGGTCACGAGGAGGTAACCGTACTAACGAGGCCATCGTAGCCATGTAGGCGTCATGTACGACGGTCATTCCTAGCTGAAGCACTTCATCAGTGTTCTTAAGCGTCAAAGTCATTTCTGCCACATCGATCAGGGCGCCAAATGCCCCTAACGCGTCGCCTCCCAGGATAGCGTCCACATGTAGCTTGTCGGCCACTACCCTCTTCACAGAGATTTCTTTCGATCCCAATCGGACGGGCAGATCGATCCTCCCACGGACGCTCAGTCGATAACCAGACGGCTGCTAACATTACCGTCATACGGCTGTAGGGGGTCTGAATACCGTCTTAACCGCTTCAGAAATCGCCTGGCAATGAGCCTAAGCGTCGCGCCAGTTTTTACAAGCATTTGTGACGGTAGGCAGTCGAGACACCCTCCAGAGAGAGCCTCAAAGCTTCCGACAGCGCAAACGACACGTCATCCTCCCTGTACAACTCGTGGCCTCGACGGTCTTTCTTCATCTTCGTTATCACGGACGCCAAATCCATCGGACAACGCAACCTTGACTGTCCTTAAACCACGTTTAGGTGGTGGAGCAGGAGGCGGACGTTTGGGGAACACTACTTGCACATAATGAGACGCATCTTCGTCCTCCTCGTGTCGGAGCTTGAAGTCGTTCAAAGCTTCAGCGCTCTCCTTGTAAAGGGAAGAACAGTCGAAGCACACCGCGCCACGTCCACGTCGCTGTCGTCGGCGTCGGCTTCGACCTCCACCCAAGGTTGGCTTCTTACCCGTACGGTCAACCAGCTTTTGCCAAATATGGTTCGCATTCCCTTCGAAATACCGTTTGGCCCAGTCCTCAAGAATGACCAAGAATTCGCCTAATAACTTCTTCTCTTGAACGACTCGTTCCGCATGCCAGCGTAGGCGCTCCCAATCTAGGCTTGGTAGTTTGTCTCTTAAAGGAGGTACCCCAATACGCCGGACTTCGAAGGCCTCCACGACGGGCACACTGTCTTCCTCGGCCGGACCTTCTTTCATCTCTTTGAGCATCCGACAAACGGCTTCACGATCGACGCTACGGACCATTCCTTTTCTGAAGGTTCCCCGTCCAAAAGGCAAATGACACGGTTGTACTTCGGTAACAGTCGCCACCGTGCTCTCTGCTTTTAGAGGGAGAGCAATATTTTCGCACACTAGACTTTCCACCGTCGGATTTACTCGAGAATCTCCCGCCATAGGGCAGCTCTTCTATTCTGCAGTCTCAGACGCAGGATTATCAGGTACGCCCACCTTTCCTGAAGTTCTCTGCGGCGCTCTGACGCTTATCTCCGTGAAACCTTCCGACGATGAACGGAAGTCGCCGTTAGCTCTTTTAGCTTCAGCCGAACTCTCAACCGTCTCGTTGGACCACTCCTGCCAGTACTCGGGTCTCTTCACCTAACTCGCGCTGGGTTCACTCACTCGCTCTAGCACGTCCTCAGGGATTCCCAAGTACTTCGCCATGTCCACCAACGACGGATCCTAAGTAGTCTCAGCGTTCACCTTCATCTGACGCTTAAGTTACACCTCATCTAAAGGGACTAACCGCTCTTCCAGCTCCTTGTCGTATTTTTCCTTCTCGGCAGCTACTTCTGCTCCAGCCAGAACTTTTTCTTCTTCACCGGGACCACCTACTTCCATGGCTTCTAGGTCCAAGACCGAAAAGAGACGGGAATAATTAGCCTCCGGACTTCCGTCGGTCATACTCAAGTCACTGACGATCTCTAAACGTCAGGGATGGTCGCCGCATCGTCCCCGACCGTCGCTTCGACGACTTCTTAAGCTACCACCTTGACAACCGTTTCCTCGGGGTCATCTCATCCTTCAGCGTCCAAGCAGTAAACACAGTCTCCCCCACCCCAATTTCCTCGTCTTCCGACGGCCGCCAGTCAACAACCGGAGCCAACGGTTTCTTGAGCGCAAACTTGAGAGGAGGTTCAGCACCCAAACGGGGTACATGACGCAATCGCGAGAGCGAGACTCCTCTGCTCTTGTTCGTCGATTCAGTCGTCACGGAGAACGTAATCAACAACGCGTCAGTAGACTCTTCTTCGTCCCACGCTCCTCTTTCTGCATCACCGTCCGACACAATTTCTACAGCATCCCCAAAACTCATCTTCATCTTCGTCCACTGGAGTGTCTCCCTTGGTCACCGCGACCATACAGTCCGTACTGTCGTTCTCTACAGTGACATCCTCTACTTTTCTCGTCGTCTCAACCTCCGTGGCTTTTGTTTCCGCTACGAACTCCTCAGTAGTCCCACAAACCTCTGCAGTCTTTCGCTCTACAACAAACCTTTCAGCGTCCTCAACGCTCTGGAACCATATCACGTTGTGTCAGAGTTCCCACGCTTTACCACAGCCTCCTCACAGAGCGGTACACACCGTTTGTTCCCTTTTTTTCAGGTTTCCTCTTTCTCGGCCACCTCGACAGCAGCAGGCGTTCTCCTTCTTGTTCGCCCCCCGGCACCGTCTCTTGAGCCATTATCTAGACTAGAGGAAGGAGTGGCTCCCCCTTCTCCCTCCTCTCGCCCCCATCATTGACGAGGCGCAGGTTGACTCGGCGTATTCCCAGGACTGGCATCCTGAGGCACCATCGAGTGCAGGGTTCCGATCAGGGGACATCCGGCTATGTTATGGCGAGGAGCGTTGCAGAAGAAACACCCCCGGGACGGTCGAGAACCGTACCCTCCGCCTTGATTACCACTGTAGTTTCTAGGAGCTTCGCACTCGACCTGGACATTGCCCAAAACACCGCAGTTTCTGCACGTCGTGGTCGCTCGTTTGCAAGTGGCACGACCATGGCCACGGTAGTTGCAACTGCCACAAACAGGAACCCCATCCGGGGTTCGACTGCCTCATCCATCTAAATGCCGCGCGTTCGAAGACCTTCAGACTGGGTTTGTCCGTTCGTGGCAGGAACGGTCGTCGA
>NW_003303611.1:56815-63159 GCF_000142945.1 Phytophthora infestans T30-4
ATTCTTCTGCGCGGCACTAACGACAATTTCTCCACACATCAGCTGAAACAGGAGGCTTACTTCTCAGTCACCGTACGACGGCCTTCAACGCCTTCCTTCTGGTGGTCCTCGGCCTGAGAGTATACCGTCCACGATCCAGTCACAATCTTCTCACCACTCACACGACGGCTTAAGCTACTTCACAGCGTAAGCAGTACCCTGCTTATCCACCACGTGTCGTGAGTCACCCTGAAACGGGACGCTTGCGCCGATCAACGGTAGCGAGCTCTAGACGTGCGGGGCAAAAAGTAGTAATCCAAGTCGACACAAGTAGCAATATTAAAAATATAAAGCCAAATGTATTAAGTCAACTCAGGGTTTCCACGCGTCCATATTCGCTGCGTTTCCTCGCGCTTCCTGTCTGTTATTAATCCAAGCCAAAAACATCTCCAAACCCATACAATTAGAACAGCAAACAACTTCGCATTTTTCACAAAGTCCTCAGCTTCATTTTGCATACTTTATCCTAGTCTAATTCACGCTATTCCGCTCTATTAGCGGCGGCACTCGGCTAGTACTGTAATAATAGTAGTCGGCGTATTATTCCGTCCTATTAGTTAGTATTTAGACCTCAAAGTTTCCGGCGAATGACAAACTATTATTATTGCTAATCACACTGGATTTGCAGCTCGAATATACTATTTTTAAGTGAAAACCAGGTATTGATTGACATAAAAAAGGGTTCCGGTGGTTTGCCTGCTTTCCTCAAGGAAAGACTTTTAGCTCTACCTTCCTTTACAAATACGTGCTCTAAATTGACGCACAACGTCATCCTAAACCAAGACAAGCAGACACGAAGAACCTAAAAGCAGGAATCACGGGATCTATTGATACCTTATTTAAGTCTATTTCCCTACAAGGAAGTTGAAGATGTCGCCATCCCGACAGATGTAGTCCTTGCCTTCCGAGCGGAGCAGACCCTTCTCCTTCGCCGCACGCATACTGCCAGACTTCACAAAGTCCTCGTATCCAACAGTCTCTGCGCGAATGAGTAACTTCTCAAAGTCCGAGTGGATCACACCCGCCGCCACCGCTGCAGTCGATCCGGCCAACACATTCCAGGCGCGCGCCTCCTTCTCGCCAACAGTGTAGTAGGTCTGCAGCTGTAGCAGCTCCTGACTGGCACGAATGACCTTTGTCAACCCAGTTTCATCCAATCCGCTCTCGCTCAAGTACTCGAGCTGACTTTCGTCATCCTCGAAAGAGGCAGCAGCTTCCTCCAACGAGCCCGATACCGTCAGACACACGCTCCCCTCGGCCTCAACACGCTCACGAACCGCCTCTGTCATCTCGTTGCCCGTAGCCGCGTCATCCTCTGAAACATTGCACAGGTACAGCGCTTTCTTGGCTGTCAGCAGCTGCAAACGTTCGAGCTGCAGCTGTTCGTCTGGCTTCTCGAATGTCATTCCTTCGGCAAGGTTTCCATCTTCCAGGTGAGGCTGCAAGCGCTTCAGAACTTCCATCAAAGACGGAATTGTCGGATCCGCCGATCTATCCACATGTCACCCACTCATTATAACTCAAAACTCCACAGCCGACGCAAGAAAAAAAAAGACACGTACTTCTTCTTCTTCGCCAGATTAGTCAGTCGCTTTTCCACTGTCTGCAAGTCGGCAAGGATCAGCTCAGTGCGAATTGTCTCCAAGTCACGAATAGGGTCCACTGACTCGTCAACATGAAGGATGTTGGTGTCTTCGAAGCATCGCACCACGTGGGCGACCACCGCCACTTGACGAATGTTGTCCAAGAACTTGTTGCCTGTCAAATATCCAGTTGCATTGTTAGTCCAGATGCAGGCAAGCGACTGTCCATGTCTGTGCACAGTACCGAGTCCTTCGCCGTTAGAGGCGCCGCGCACCAATCCGGCGATGTCTACGAATTCAAGCTGCCAATCGACAGAATCAAAGTGTTCTCCGTCATTTAGTGTAAAGCCTGGAGCTTAAGATACTGATCCAGTTCCGACCTGCGTCTCGATCACGCGCTTGGACTTTTCCACCTCCGACAGGTGCCGCACACGCTCGTCAGGAACAGCCACGCGCGCCACGTTCGGGTCGATGGTGCAGAACGGGTAATTGGCGGCCTGGGCTACCTCGGTCTTGGTAAGAGCGTTGAACAGTGTAGATTTGCCTACATTGGGCATGCCCACGATGCCAACTGACCGCTGGAATCCGCGGCAGTGTGAGGGTGCGCGGGTCACTCGACGAAGGTACAGCATGCTGCGCCACAAAAATGTTGCCTTACTTTTTTCGTGAGATTAAAAAATATGGATTTTTTTTTGGCTTCCAAAGCCATAAATAAAGCTACGCAATCGTTTTGCAGGGGTTAATGTTAGCTACTATATCATTCTCATTTAGAAGTACTATTTATTTCGTAAATACCAATATAGCTCAAAATATCAGATAGTTCTAACATTTACTGTATTAACTTAGTCATGAATAAAATTTTAGATTCTAGTTGGGTTTTTCAAAGTAGTCATATATGTCTGATTAGGTTCGATTAAGGCGAGTATTCAAGCATTCTGATAACCAAATCTCAAAGGCGTTCTTTACGAAGCTGAAGCACAGAAGTTGTCGTTTCGCTCTTGGCACCCTCGCTATAGTATTAGTAAGCCCTGTGATCACTAGTTTTGCTGCTTTTGTACATTCGAATCCACCTCGGCAAAGTGTTGCCTTCCAAGAGTGAAAATTCTCGTCAGTAGGCATTGTAATGGACCGCCTCGTACTAGGAGTGACCAAAAGCGTCCCGAGAACCTACTTTTATTGCGCCACAATCGAAAAGAAATTGTGCTGATGAAAAAAATGCTAAATAAGACGATTGATCTGTAAGAAACTTGATACCGGTAGTATTCTGGGACTTGAATAGTACTTGATAAGTATCTAATCATAACTGTTTTATTAAAAGGACCACAGTACCGGTATTTTAATTAAAAATATAAACACCAATAGTTGATAAATTTTGAAAAAAAGATTTATCAAAAAACAATCCATCAACTTTTGGACATGAAGCTAATTAGTAAAAAAAAAAAATGTTTTATTAAAAAAATTAAAAACCCTGGTGAAGTAGTAGCATTAACTTTACAAAAGCGTAAGAGTCCCGACTTGAAGCCGTTCTGTATTACGTACAGTATTGCAAATTGCTGCAAGAATTAATACGTGTACATGTAAGTACGAAGTTGTTCTTGAGCTTTGAAGGAAAAAAAACACTCTTTTAAAGATGCAAGTGGCTATTATAACAGCTTTTGAAATTAATAAATGTACATATACTGTACTCCGAAATGGGCAGGTGTGCGCCACCAGGGTACACTCCGCGCCACATTAGATCACGCCCCCACGTCGGTGGCTGTACTTCAATCAATATTTTGAGTTTGGGCGTGTGTGATAGTGGCATGTAGAGCCACATCTTCTAATAGCTCCTACAATTCGCAGCCAACACACATGGAGTGTGCTCCGACGGAGTATAGTGAAGCACATCATGAACTACATCATGATACTGGTATGAACAGCGTTCAGCTGGATCATAAGAAGACACATGCGGATATTAAAGGACACAGCTGCTAATGGACTTGCACTTGAGTGCAGCCAGAGCAGGCTCTGAGGGCGGCTATCCCTGGACTGCCAAGGTGGCAGGCGAAAGCGCCCGCAAGTTAAATTAGATAGCTCACTTTTGCTTTTGCAATCTGATCAACAATACAAGTTGGTCTTCGCGGGAGTTCCAGCTCCCAAACTGTTGTTGACACGTCACAAAGTTAACCTTAGTTCAAGTGTGAACGATGAGAACTCGCAGCAGCCGCCAATCTCAGGTTGACCAAGGTACCAGGTTGACTGAGACGACTGAAACGGCTGCCAGCTCGACTACTGGAGACATCGAAGTTTCGACGACTGCTGCGACAGCAATACCGGTGTCGTCCTCGTCAATTGTACCCCCGTACGTGAACGACAGCTCCAATCCTGCTCTCGTCAAATGGAAAAGGGAAAGGCCGGAGTATGAGGACGTAGTCGAAGCTCGGTGCGCTACCACTGGCGAAGACAAGTCAAAAGCTCTACGGAGCGTAAAGAACTCGTTCAATCGGCAACTCCTGAAGACTCTCTGCAAGTTTGAGTGGGGAACCACCGTAGAGAAGATCACGGAGGACAGGATTGTGTCAGAGTTGGACAAGATCATCGGTAATGTCATGAATGATGTCATTCTTGATATTGACTCGATTTTTGATGCAAGGTTGAAGATGGACCTTGATCAACGAGACGTCAAAGCTCGCGTCCTGAACTATTTCATGCTGTGTGATGAGATCATTTTGGAGAACGGACTGGCGAGTGCCTTTGCTACAGCAACAGGTATTAAGGAAAAATGCCGAGTACTGAAGAAGCACTTAGCACCTGCGGCCCTACGTGATGCAGTGGATAGTCACCTACGACTTGTGGACACTACAAGAAAATCCGACGAGAACGCTCTGTACGTCCTCGTGAAAGAGAAAGCGCTGGAGCAGACCAAGGTGGACCGATTACTGTCGACACGCAGGCACCAATCAAACTGGAAAAACAGTGGAGGAAAAATGACGGCCAACCCCGCACAGTCCTTGCAATGAAGTCGTCATTAACTCCTGCGGTGAAAAGCAAACCACGCACGGGATATTTTCACTGCGGTAAAGATCATTAGCTCAGTGAATGCCCCGATCTCAACGAAGCGGGAAAAGAAGAAATTCTCGCTGATAAGAAGTGCAAGAGGAAGACCTTTAGTGGAAATGAGAATAACCGGTCTCGTACGAAGCGTGTGGAGATAACCTCGACGACGAGCACGCAGGAGCGACCCACTGTCGTATTAAATGGACTCCTTGAGCTACCTTACTGCGCAGATAGTGGGTCGGACTACAATATCATGTCACGAGAACATGCTGATCGACTTTGCGAGCTTGATGAGAATATTCTCCCTGTGGAATTGAGTGAGCCGATTGAATCGCGTGCAGTTGGAGGTACGATTTTGACATCGACCCACGCTATCGATGTGATCATCACATTAAATACGGCCGCGGGACCAGTACGATGCCAAGACCAGAAGCGATGCCTGATCGTGGAGTCCGACGAGGACGAGTTTCTGGTTGGTAAAACATTGTTAGCTGAGCTTGGCATAAATGTGGATCGTCAATTGGAATACCTTGCAACACGTGGAGACGATGATGAGACCTTTGATGACCCGGAAGGTATGCCGACCTGTAAGCCAACAGAGGAAGATGTGGTAATGAAGGTAGTGGATACTCTGGTACATGACGCAACTAACCGTGGCGTTGTGGATGAATACATCACGACCAGACTGTACACTATTTTACGTCGTTTTGGAGGCTGGAGACTGGAGGTTGGTAACGATCCACCAGCTCGAGCTCCTCCTCTAAAAATCCGGCTAAACCTGGTGCAGCTCCCTACCGGTGCAAAGCACGCCAATACAGCCCGGAAAAATCAGAATTTCTCGATGCTTTTAACAAAAAGCTTGTCGAATTGGGGTGGGTTTATGAAAACCGTGAGAGTCGCTTGTGTAGCCCAGTCTTACCGGTTAAAAAGCCCAGCACTGATGACTACCGACAAACAGTGGATTATAGGCCGACAAATGCTCTTACCGAGCCTATCGCTGGTGTGATGCCGAGTCTTGAGGTGGCGTTGGAACACTGTCGAGGAATGATGTACTACGCGATGTTTGACTTCCTCAAGGGCTTTTGGCAGCTCCCATTACACGAGAGCTGCCGTGAATTTCTCTCGTACATGACCGACCGCGGCGTGTTCACGCCAACTCGGGTTCCACAAGGAAGCACCGACGCTGCCCTACACTTCCAATCGACGGTGGAAATGGTTTTAGGTGATTTGGTGAACACGAATGTCATCGTGTGGATCGATGACCTCCTCGTTTTTGCCTAAAACGCTGATAAATTGGTTGAAATTATTGATGCCGTACTTCAGAGGCTGGACGAGTCTGGATTTATCCTAAATCCAAAGAAGTGATCTTTGTTTCAAACTGAGGTCCGCTGGTGTGGCCGCATCGTCAACAAGGATGGAATCGGTCATGACCCGAGTCGCATCCAGGCCTTAAGAGATATGCCACCGCCAGCGACTGCCGCTGAACTGCAGCAATTTCTCTGCGCCACCAATTGGATGCGCGCAGGTCTAGTTGACTACGCTCGTGTCGCAAGGCCATTACAGGAACGTCTCGATGCAGCCTTGGTCGGCACTAGAAAAACCAAGAGAGCTGCAGCAGGGGTGCAAATCGACTTGACAGTGGGGGAATTGAAAAGTTTCGATGCAGTAAGGGACTTGTTGGCACAT
>NW_003303611.1:63259-66831 GCF_000142945.1 Phytophthora infestans T30-4
ATGTCTGATGCCTCTGATTCTGGCTGAGGATTAGTTGTATTGCAAGTGAGTCGATGGAAGCCGCAGAATCCGATCCACCAACAGGACCATGAGTTGCTGGTCTGTATGGGAGGCAGTTTTACTGGCTCAGCTCTTAACTGGAGTGTTATCGAGAAGGAATCATTCCCGATCGTTCACGCGTATGAACGACTGGAATATCTATTGCTTCGACCACAAGGGCTCAAACTATACTGCGATCATCGGAACATCGTCTACCTTTTCGCTCCCGGCAAAGAGTTAAAGAAGCATGTGCGCGGGAAGCTCTAACGCTGGTCCACTAAACTATTCGAGTACCGATACTCTATAGAGCACATTGAGGGGACTCACAACGTATGGACGGACCTGATATCGAGGTGGGGCGGCAAACCCCTACCAAGAGCGCGTATTCACTCGGCCAAGAGGTTTACACGAGCCAATCGCAAGCGTGGAAGTGGTTCAAAGGCGAGTCCAGCGCCTCCATCGCTACACCCCCTAGACCAGGACGGTTTCGTGTGGCCTACAGTCGAGGAGATTGGTAGCGTGCAATCACTGCACGACGCACCGAAGGGTGCTACACTGAGTGGTGATAAACTATAGCTTATGAATGACGTGATTTGGATACCAAGTGGAGCTCACGACTTGACTCAAAGACTTCTCGTCGTCGCGCACTGTGGTAGAAACGGACACCGCGGCATGCATGTGATGGACCACATACGCCGGCTGTTTTACATCTCTGGCCTCACAAGGATTGTACGTGACTTCTGCTCGAAATGCCTACTCTGTCTACATGTGAAGGGAGGGGTAGTGATCCCTCGACCTTTTAGTGAAACTCACTACACCTACGAACGGAACGAGACGCTACACTGGGATTTTTTTTACTCTGGGTGATCCTTTCGGCACATCCCGCTTCACGCTCGTGTTGAAAGATGAGGCAACGCACTTTACGGAACTGGTGGCTTGTGATAGCCCTACTTCTGAAGCTGCAGCGAGTACCATCCTGGATTGGTACTGTCGCTTTGGAGCACCTAGGGTGTGGGTAAGCGACTCTGGATCGCACTTTAAAAGCAGGGTGGTATCAGAACTTGGCCGAAGGCTGAAAAGTCGTCAAGGGTTCGTGCTAGCATACTCACCTTGGAAGAACGGCTCAGTAGAGCGGGTGAACCGGGACATCCTGCAAGTACTGAGGGCACTGGCACTGGAGTACAAAGTCAGCTTGCCCGATTGGCCTCACTTACTTCCGCTGGTGCAGTCCAGCCTAAATCACTCCCCGGTACCGTCGCTGGCTAACCGGGCTCCAGTTGAGCTATTTACAGGACTACCATGCCCCAGTGCACTAGACACGGTGTTTTTTTCGGGAGGGAAGGGTGTAACTACGCTGGACAAGCCAAAGCCAAGTAAAATAGAGCGACTCAACAAACTTCGAAAAAACATTCGCAACATGCACAAGCCCGTCAAGGATGAGCGACAACGCCAGAACAAACGGTACCGGCTACGTCCACACCACGAGCAACCTATAAACTTCTCTGTCGGTGATTACGTCCTACGTTCTCGTGTCGATGAGAAGCTACATGCAAACAAGCTACGTGTGATGTGGGTCGGTCCGTACCGTGTGGTTGGCAGTGCTAACTACTATTTCACTGTGGAACATTTGGTCAATGGAAAAAGAATGGACACTGTATGCTGACGACTCGCTCAATATGACTGAGGAGCTTCTCGATCATATTGCCTCTCAAGGGACACTGCTGGCTGTAGAGGCGATCGATGATCATCGACTGAGCGCAGACATGCCGGCCTATGAGGTGAAGGTAAAGTGGCTTGGCCTCGAGCCTATCGAGGACTCCTGGGAGCCTTTGAAGACCATGAATTAAGATGTGCCACAGCTTGTGCTACAGTACGCCACTGATACTGGCGATGACACCTTCCTACGCGCTACAACAGCAGCTACCGATCGCTAGTCGCACCAACGTCCAACTCTGTCTAGGGCCGAAATTATGGACACTTCCTGTTAAATGTGATTATCGACTTAAAAGATACTTACACCTAAGAGCGGGTTTCGATTAGATTAGAGACAGATACTTACAGAACCAATGGAGACGACGCTAAGGAACATGTTGGCAAAGTTTGGTGTCACAGGGCGAAGGATTGCCAATACTATCTGGATTCAAGCATTTCAGCTTCTGTGATTGGAGGATTTTCCTTTGGAGCGACATTCATTGGATAAAATTGGATCGCTGCAAATCTTCGGAAAATGAACCTGTAACACTGCAACGTGTTGAAGTTAATGCACCGGTTATAGCGACACATGCGACAAGGCATGTTCGACTAGACAACTATTGCAATCATAAAGACAAGTATTCGCGACGTGTTGATGGCGGCTTTAGGAAGCTTGGGGGCAGTGTGATGGTGGCATGTAGAGCCACATCTTCTAATAGCTCCTACAACCCGCAGCCAACACACATGGAGTGTGCTCCGACGGAGTATAGTGAAGCACATCATGAACTACATCATGATACTGGTATGAACAGCGTTCAGCTGGATCATAAGAAGACACATGCGGATATTAAAGGACATAGCTGCTGATGGACTTGCACTTGAGTGCAGCCAGAGCAGACTCTGAGGGCGGCTATCCCTGGACTGCCAAGGTGGCAGACGAGAGCGCCCGCAAGTTAAATTAGATAGCTCACTTTTGCTTCTGCAATCTGATCAACAATACATGTTGGTCTTCGTGTGAGTTCCAGCTCCCAAACTGTTGTTGACACGTCACAGCGTGCTATTTAGATATGTTGTTCCTGTTATCGCACAAAATAGGCTGCACGTGCTAACGATTGCGATTTTGCAGTTTACACCAGGGCGCCAATTCAAAAAATTGAATTTGGCACTGCGACACATTAATCACACACGCCTTAGTTTACTGAACTCAAGTACTACGTACCGTGATGATAGTGTCTAGTGTACATGGCCGTATCAACATTGTATAGGGTAGGAGGTGGTGACCGCACCTCCGCCGCTCTGGATCACTAATTAACCTTCGAAGCCAGTCAGTATATCTCTCATTACTTTCCATTAGCATTTAGCTCCGTGTTGGCGGCTTTTTTACGAAGCAGACTATCATCGCTGAGGATTATTAATAATAGAGCCTACAATGAAGGTGTCGGTAAATTTGCATTATTGTATAAAATTAGTGCCCAATGATCTCTGCTCTTATTGCGCTCATATTCCATATTTTGCATTATTGTATGGAATTTGTGCGCAATGCTCTCTGCTCTCTGCTCTAAATGCCCTACTAATCCATAGTTCCGATAACTGTAAGGGCTATGCGGTAAAGCCTTACTGTAAACAGTTGTAATTGGCGAACAAGTCAGAATATTATACCTTTTAAGTAATAACACAAGACAACTGGATCCTCACTGCTTGGACTCAGAGCACTTGGGAGCCACTGGCTGTAACTTGTCATAACACCACGAGGATCGGGCAGTGCCCAGCATTAAGGCTAGGGCTGCAGGACCAGGCAACACAAAACGAACATGGCATCAACTAACAAGAAGGTATTCCGC
>NW_003303611.1:67251-70021 GCF_000142945.1 Phytophthora infestans T30-4
CGTGGTCAGGGCAGAGCGGTTTGTATATGTGTCGTCACGGACGTTCCTGGACTAATTGAAACTCAGAGTTGGAGCCGGATTAAGCGGCAGATTAATCGCCGCGTTTAAGCTCAGAACAAACCCCAACATAATGCCAATGAAACCCGACGAACGGACCTAACGAACGGACCCGACAGACGATACAAACAACGAACCAACAACGGTACCCAACAAACGATGTAAACAGCGAACCCAACAACGGACCCGACAAATGATGCAAACAAAAAACGATGCAAACAACAAACCTGGCTTGTCCGGACATCCCCGCAGGAAGTCCGCCATGAGCACCTTCGCTTCAGGCTGGCCCTTTTCCAGCTGCTTGCGTTGGTACTGATGGTCGAGTTGATTGACGTGCGTCAAAAGCTTGTCTTTCCACATTGTGTACGACTTGCCCTTAAACTTCTCGAGTCCACCGCCAGACTTAGCATCGGTGGACATCGGAGTACTTGAAATGTTGCGTACAGCTGAAGGTAGTTGTTGATCTAGGCCGTCAGTTTTGGGAAGTGAGATGGCATCGGCCATCTCTCCATTACATCCCTCGGCTTCACCTATCTTAGTGATGGGGCACGCGGCCTCTTTCTTCTTGAATGGCTAGGACGAGTTGCTGCCATCGCAACCAATAGCAGAGAGCTACACCATTATTGACCTATCATTTTACTTCATTTCTCTGCATACAAACTGAATGATATTGCGGCACCACACTCCCACTAAAAGAAGCTCACGCTCTCCATCATTTCTTCGTCACTAAACGTCTTCTCATTGTCACTCAAGATCCCTTCTCGAGGGATGGTTTGTTACCACCTTGGTCCCAGATTTGCCTTGTCGCAGAACCCAAAATCTGATCCAATACTTTATCTTATATTCTAAAGAGACTTACTCTTTGTATTGTTTGTTGCCGATATTGGACTGAGCTCTTCACTCTCTCTTTTTCTTCCGAACTGCACAGGTGCGGGTCCCGACGAAAGCCCTTCGGGGGGGGGCATCCACAAGCTGCTTGTATCCTTCTTCGGCGACAGCAGACCGGCCTAAGCCACAGCGGCCATTCAGGTCCCGGCCTTTTGGCACCTCAAACGGTCAGCCAAGCGCCCATGATGTGAGCTCTGCAAGTAGAAAGTCCGATCATTCGGCCACTCGTGGGTGTCTAGTCTTAGACCAGTTGTGCCTTTCAGCGGCGGGAATTGAGAGAGTCAGGAGTGAAATTAACCGAAAGTTTGAGTAAAATGTACTCAAGAGCAAGTGGCTAATAGCCTGGACCTGTTCAATTTCCAAACTTAGGGCTAGGTGGCCATTAAACTTAAGGTTTTAACTTAAAACTAGTCTGTAACCAGAACCCTTTCTTAAGGCTTCTTTACTGTATCCTTTTCCTAAACTCTTAATAATTCCTTAATTGGACAAGAACTGGTGTTTACACCAAATGACGTCAATATTTATTTGGAGGGACCTAAACTATATTTGGGGCGTAAAACTAAATTTGAGGCTGATGACTAACCCGACTCTTTTATCCCCATCATAGATCTGAGTTTTTCAAACTGTGTTTGGCTTAATGGCTTCGTAAGGGCATCAGCCACCATGTCGTTGGTGCTACAGTAATTCACAATGATACTTTTGTCCTCATGTTTGTCACGGGCATACAGATGCCTGATATCAATGTGCTTGGTAGATGAGTGACTGCAAGTATCCTTAATGATACTTATTGCGGCAGTATTATCACACCAGCATTGGGTGGGTAGTTCTTGGCCGTAGCCTAATTCTTTCAATAGTAGCCTCAACCACATCGCCTCTCGAACACCTTCACTAGCGGCTACTATTTCAGATTCTGCTGTATGAATACTAATACAATCTTGCTTAATACTTTTCCAAGAGATGCATGCACCAGCAAGTATTGATACATATCCTGTGATTGACTTCCTTCCTTCAGATGCATTCGCGAAGCTCGCGTCTGTGTATAGCTCTAACTTAGTGGTACTATTTTCATTGTACTCAATGCCATACTTCGACGTTCCTTTCAAGTACTTTAGTACTCGCTGAGCCGCCCTCCAATGGGTCTTATTATAGCAAGATAGATATTTACTAAGCTCTCTTACAGCATTAGCAATATCAGGTCTAGTACCTCGGACAAGATACATCAGTGAACCCACTAAACCTCTGTAATCGAATGGTTATGCCGCTATCTGTTCTGGGTTCATATCCTTTCCTTTTCTAATATAACACTTTTCGCTTGTGGTGTGGGTTCTGTACTACAGTCTCGCATTTGATACTTTACCAGAAGATCGTTGATGTACTTCTGCTGTGAGATTCTGAGTGTTTTCTTTTGTGAATCTCTTTTGATCTCCATTTTTAGCAGGTAATGCAACTCGCCCAAGTCTTTCATTGTAAACTTTGCAGACAGTTTAGCCTTCAGATCGCTGATCGAGCTCAGATGTGAGCCCGCAATTGTCAGGTCGTCAACATAGACGCATATGATCAGAATGTGTTCAATCCCTTTGATATCCCACCGTTTTAGATACAAGCAATGTTCTTTCTTGCATCTAAAAAATCCTATACTGGTAAGAAACTCATTTAGAACGGCATACCAGATTCTGGGTGCCTGTTTTAACCCATACAGGCTTTTCTTCAACCTACATACAAGGTGCCCAGTGCCATGACGAAATCCCAATGGCTGCCTCATATAAATACTTTCGTGATAGAAACTCTATTTAGAAAGGGTGGAAGAAAGTTCCCTTTGGGGGTA
>NW_003303611.1:84437-101518 GCF_000142945.1 Phytophthora infestans T30-4
AGCGTACGATCTCTTTTGGAGTAGACTAGATAGTCTACCCGAGACAGAAGTCCCTGGATCTTACGCACCGAGCATGCCAAACCGTACGTGACCTTCAACTCGGACGCCGAGTAGTCTGCTGTTGCGGCGCTGCAGACGATCTGGCGGACTTGGCGGTCTGTTAGGCTTGCCGGACGCCCCCTCTTTTGGCTTTAGTAGTAGGTGCCCTCAGGGCGTAGCTGACGCTTTCACCGACCGCTCAAGCCGTTGAGCGATCGCGCCTACACTCTAGCCTGCCTCGGGGAGGACCTTCATGCGGTCACGTTCTTCGCCAGTAATGCTTAATCCTCGTCCCATAGTAGAAATAGGATAATAAGGCCAGTTTGGGGGGTGCAATTAACCAACATAATTTCAATAATGAAATCAAGGCATTATTTGTCCTAACGTTTTGTCGCAGTGCAAATTCTAGTTAGTTGTATGGCAGCTCTACGAAATCTAGATCGCCGTCACAAGCCCCCTTTCGCGCTATCTAATAGGTGGAACATATCTAAATAGCTCGACCTAGAAGCCGAGATACAGCCAAAAGTATAGGTATCACAAAACTTATGTCGCGGAGTGTAGTCTGTAGTGCCGTTCGTCTAGGAGCTGGTATGTAAAAAAAAAATCTGAGCACCTATGTTGCATGTCGTGGTATGAAGTAGCTTCGCTGTCCTAGTAGGCCTTTTTAATGGAAAAGAAGGTGTGCCGCTTAAATGCAAGCCACTTGTTGAATCACTTTAGCCTCACAGCCTTCGTGAGGAGGTGACTGCAATCGCTAAGTACTTAGTACGAACGGCCTAGGAAAATGAGAAGGAGCTAATTAAACTGATATATAAAAAGGCTTTCGACCAGTACCGTGATTTTCAGCGGCGCAAGCGCTCTCATGGTAGAGATATGAGCGGATCCAATCGACAAGAAAAGCCGTCCGACAGTAAAAACAGCCGGCCTCCTTCAAAGTATCGGAAGGTCGAGCTTGCCGACCAACCAGTTGAAAAGAGCAGAAGCACTAGCATTAAACATACCAAGAAAAAGGCATCTGCGCAAAAAGAGAGCACCGCTCCGACTGGTGAATGTCTTAACCCCTCTGTTACCGCAAAATGAGCCCGTGAACCACTAATTTTACGTCATAACTTACGGCGTAGCTTTTACCAGCGCGTTTGTATGGTGCTGTATCTTCCACTTGCCTATCCAAAACGATGGGAGGTATACGTTCTCAAAGGTTTTGACACGCTACGTCGTATATCATACGACGTAAGGATGACCCAAACGACACGGACACCGACACTTACGACTTTGTAAGAGTGAACATAAAAATTAAAACGGGAAGACGCAAGCGAATGCACACATAGAGCAGGGCTTTTCGATGACTGACATGCTAAAAGAGGAACAGACACAGAGCATATGGTAAAGGACGTCACATTTATGAAGCAATGAACACACTCATCGTCAGGGGGGATAACTATGGAGGGCCTCCAGCTGGGATTAGTTGTCCTCATCGTCTGGCGTTCCTTCGCATTCACGGTTCGGCCTCCTCGTCAGCACCCTCATTGTCTTCGCGGAGAATCTCACGACGAGTCTTCTTGCGGACGCCGACGGTTTTGGGAGCGCGGCGCAGCACGACTCGCTTGCCAAGGTGTGCTGGGATCCTGTCACCGCACGCGAAGTCCTCGTGCCACACTTGGAAGCAAGTCTTGTCGCCACCTCTGCGCGCCTTGCCACACAGGTAGAACTTGGCGTCGCCGTTGGAGCAGTCCGGGCAGTAGTAGGTCGTCTGGAACGACTTTTTGAGCTCGCCTCGATACAGCAAGCACACCTTGCACGACCGCTGACGCCTCTTCTGGATGCCGCCCCTCACAGTCACCCAGTCGTTGAACTGCACGAGCGTGTGCCCGGAGAATGCAGGGCGCCGTCGCTTGCGTGCTGCTGGCGACGGAGTGGGGGCTGCCATGAAGTCTTCGTCCTTGAGCTGTAGCAGCTGCTTGTGCAGCATGCTCAACCAGTCGTATCGCTTCATTGGCGTCTCGCCGGCGAGCCGACTGGCCACTTTATGCGTGAGGTACGCGTTGACGAGCGCCAGGTCCAGTAGTCCGAGGAAAAGACTCTTATAATACTTCCGGAACCTGAAGGAGAGCTGGATGGAGGAGGACTGGAGGCGGAGCTGGTCATGCACGTCGACTCCTCCCATCCAGCGCTGGTAATCCGTCACCAACTTCGGGCACTTGAACATCGAAGTCCCGAGCCCCTTCAGGTTCCGCTGGATCCTGTCCTCTGCCATGGACACACCTGTCGCGAGGTAGTGGGACCGGCTTCCGGTCCCACCAGAGGCACGAAACCATGGTCGGCACTGCCGTCGATCTTGCGAACTTGAAGGATCCACGCTCGATGCGCCTTGGTCGCGTCTTATGCTCCGCTACGATGTCGCGGTTGAAGCCCAGGCGGTTCGTCATGATCGTACCGATCACGTAGATTGACATAGAGAGAAGCTGGATGGCGAGGGCTACGGACGAATAGAAGCGGTCGATGACCACAACCCGGAAGCCACGATGCCCAGCTAGAACAGTGCTCAGGTTGCGGATGACTGCCGCAGCGCCCGTCTTACGATCATATGCCTGCGCAGCAGACTCGCTGGCTTGGCGTTTTCCGACATAGATCTCAAACCTGAAAGATACGACATTGAGAGCACGGTCAAAATCATCAAGTCATAACTTACGACCTAGCAAATCATACAAAAAAACATTCGTCGCTTACCGGTGGCAGTACGCAGTCAACGAGTCGCATGTCATAAACATCTTGGTCCCGTAGCGGTGAGGCTTGTCTGGCATGAACATCCTGGTCGTGTTGCGTCTGGATGTCGCCGGCAAGACACCTTCGTCAAACGAGATGATATTCGGCGGCTTCCACGCGCTCAGGAACCGTTCCTGCAGTACATCAACAACGTCACGGATCTTCCACAGCTTGTCTTGACGGTTCGGGCTGTCATTGTTCGCGAAGTGTAGATCGCGCAGGATCGACGTGCAGCGGTTCCGGCTCATGTACTTGCCGAACGCACCTGCACTTAAAGCACCATCGTCGGTCATTGCCCAGTGCTGCGAAAAGCGTCGGGTGGGGCTCAACATATGAGCCACGAGAAGCCCAATAACGCACAAGATCTCGCGCGGTGAGTAGTCGCTCTCCCGACGAATACGGCGTCGAAGTTCACGAAGTGTACGCATGTTCTCCGTTCTAGACGTCCGCGATCGTTCATAACGCGCTCGATGGTCCACCGTCTGCCTTTTCATCCGGTTCGTCTCTTTGGTGATCCGCATCCACAGGCGCTTCGGTAGGAAATAAAACATCAATTCAAGAGGTGATTCTTTCTTCGAGCAAAGTTCTGGTGTTGGATGGGCGGTCTCCTGCACCAATCCGCGAAAGCAGGACACATCGTCCGCAAAAACTGTCGAAGGCGCGCTCCAGGCAAAGTTTCGCAGCGCTTCCTGGTCCATCTGCTCGATGGACAAGGTGCCACCCAGGGCCTCAATGAAAGCGGCATCCATGTAGGGCGACTCCTCGTCGTCCGATACCTCGTCCTCGTCTGGATCAGGACGGACAGGCTCCACGTCGTCGTCGTCAGAAAACTGGCCGTAGTCGGAGCCTGAACTCAGACTCTCGTACTCCTCTCTAAGATCTCCAGCCTTCATCAAGTTTACATCAGCTGGATCGCGTGGTACAACTGGTCCTCCAGCGTCGTCACCCTCGCTGGCGTCTCTCGGCTCCTCCACCGTGTCGTCCTCAGATTCTAGGTCGGGCTCCGTCTCCGAGAGCAGCCGCTGGAAAGCTCCGATCACGACACTCTGGTCTGAGTCATGCACCGCGTCAGCACGTAGCGGGGATAGCCCAAAAGCTCTCCCAACCGCGTTCTGCGACAACGCAGGTGTGCCATCGTCCTCGCTGTCACTTTCGAACAGCGCGTCGACTGTGTTGGCCGAGAGAGCCACATTGCAATCAATCTGCGACGCTCGCACCATATCTCCATCACCGCTGTCGCCCCCACCGCTCCCAGCTTCACCGCCGCCACCGCTCTCAGCTTCACCGCCCCCACCGCTCTTGCCCTCACCGTTATCTCCACTCTCCTCGCCACTGCTGTTGTCCTCTTCATCCTGAATCAGTCCGGTTGTGATCGCGTGCTCCACCACCGCTCTCTCACCTACCACAAACCAAGTTAGAAATGACGCATAGTAATACTGCAATAGCACAACATACCGTAGAGCACAATCTCGCCTTCTGCAGGAACCTCGCTGGACGGCCTGACGTACGCCCAATCGTTTCACAGTCCGGTGGGAGGCTTCGACCGCCACCCCGCGGCCTTGAGCTGGCGCCACAGGTGGCCGAAGTCTACCAGGCGCGGATCCAGGGCGGGCGCTGACACCGACGCTTGAGCCTCAGCTTTGGTCCTTGCGCTCACAGAGACCGGCATTTTGCTTACGTCTCAGCCGGCAAAATCTGGAATGGCTGAGAGTGCCCGAAGACTTCTGGCCACTCATCAAATGATGACAGTTGGAAAGGTCCACTTGAACCCTTTTCCTCGTACTGTCTTTGTGTGTGCAGCAAAAACCTCTCCAGCCTTATATCCGATCGGCCCCAAATTTGATTTGATTTCAGTATCAGGTCGCCGTTTCCGAGCCAACTCCAATATGAAGAAAACACTATGTCGTAAGTTACGACGTACAATTTGGACTATGTCATAACTTATGACGTTGGTAACAGGGGGGTTAAAGGCTAAACCAGCGACGTGGTACAAGTATCATTTCGTTTATCAGATATTTTCTTAGAAAATTTGGTAAAGTACGATCAAGCCTTACTTGATTTTCCCAATTCGGCAGCAAAAAAAGTGGGAGCTTACGCTACAAGATGACCTACACAATACTCACAGGCTATGATGCTAGTGAATCTCTCATTTACAATGGAAGCTACTGTCTGTGCCAGTGTTTCTGTCTGGGTAGACGAAAGTGACCCCAGTGAATCTAGCTCGGCTTCATCTCCCTATTCTTCATCAAGCAGAATAAATTACGTCGTTTGGTACCGGAAATCCACTTTTGCCATATTCATTAACGTACTGTCGTCTTACTTTAGCGTCCAATACTGTAAGGATGCACTGGAAGGTGTTAATACCGCAAAGTGGATGTAGGGTTTACCACCAGATTGTTGTCATGAGGTAATTCACATTCGAGCTGAGTCAATATGCGGTACGCGTCCGACAGGCAGACGCAGTATCCATTTTGCTTCGTTGAATGTCCACGACACAGAACGATTAAGCCTATCGGCGTGTTTACCAGGGCCGCAAGGCCCTGGCTCAACGGACTACATCCGAATAGAGACTAGCATTAAACTAAGCGACGAACGGCGCTCTTAACAGATTTCGAAGAAGTTCTGGAGCTGGTCCAAGTACATTCTAGCAGTTTGCCACGCGGCTTATTTTTAAAGTATCACACCCGCAAGCCACACAGGCTTATAAGCCGTACAAACAGACCGAACGGCCTCGTGGTAAGCCTTCGTACGATGCGCTTATCAATACCGACACCGATATCAGCGAGTAAAGCTCTCATTGCCCGGTTTTACGCATGCGATTGGAGGGGGGGGGTATTTTCTGATATTATCGTAATTAACCCTAAGGGGTGCAGTGCACGAGGGCGGGAGGGTGCTTTTCCGCGGTCCTACTTTACTTCTTTCACAGATAAACATAAATTTAGAGTAGCTATCCAATCACCTTCGCGATAGATTGCTTCGTCACACAATTTTTATCTTCTGGTCGAAATTTCATGCCAATCCGACATCTACAGCCTTCGCGAAGACCGATTGATCAACACAAAAAGGAAGGGGGGTCATTTCCTGGAGGCGCTGTACAATAACACGAACAAATCAATGGATAAAAAGATGAAATGCAACACCTCTTCTTGATACCTAAGCCGCCCCTCAGTGACTGGTCGCTGGTAGAGCCGGCGCGAATTGAGAGTGAGGAAAAGACGCCCCAGTAGTCCACCACCGCTTGTACATTAGCCACCGCGTAGCTTTTTCGATAGTACCAATTTTCAAAATCGGCAGGTCAAACGATTATCACCAGTGTACCATTTACAGAACCGCCTTCACCCAGTCAAACCCGCAAGGGCGTATGAACCACTCTCCACAGTAGGTATTTCGCTTGAGTCAGGCATGCGAATCAAAGACTTTGCGAGTTTTTTGATCATCGTAAGCGTTTCATTGATGCAGCGAGCAGCACGTGTTGCTAAGGCGCTCACCACCGTGAAGACGGTAGCCGATGCTATGTCCGTGTATGCGATTTTTCAGGGGGATCTGGTTCTAGACTCAGACCTGAAGGTGTAGGTTTGGGAGATTTAGCAGACGAAAATGGTAGTTGTGGACAGCCAATCAAAACGTTTAGTTGACTTCATTCAGAAACGTTCGGATTCATGGACCAGGACCTCAAGACTAGGAGGGGAAGATAAAAATTCAGACGATTTAAAGCTACTCACTAACAATTCTTTAAGAACCACTAGACTGTTGGTTTTCATCACCGTGAATCTTAGGTAATAGTACTCACACATTAGCCGTGTGTGGGTACCGATTGGAAGGAATATGTCAGCGGTGCACCATGTAACCCTCGTTAGTGCCGCACGCTAGCGTCGGGTACTTCGATCTCGTAGCACATCGTCATGTCGCTGAAGCAATAGCAAGTAGTTCCTTTGATGTGTATCTGAATCATATTAAGGGATTTTAAAATTGGTTAAACCGGTTTTCAAGAAACATTTGAGGTGGCAAATGCGTGCATCTGTAAGAAAGGAATCCGATATATTGAACATGATACATGTATATCTACGCCGTCACTTCCGGAGGTGGGCTCTAAGGTGGGATATCCGAAACATTGTCTACACGTGTACTGTATGAAGCACTATAACATGGTCGAATAACGTTCGGTATGCCTGTGTGATCGCGGACGAAGCCCCATCGTCCTCCACCTTACCGCGTAGGAGATGCCATCATGGAAATCGATGTTCGCGGCATGAATGATGAAGGGCTTGTGGTTAGTCCAGCGTAGCCAACCACTAATCTTCGAGTACCAAGGCAACACAAGTAATGCCGACAAACATGCCCGAGCTCTTGAGAGCAGAAGTGCCGTCATCTGTGAGAGTGAACCATTTGTCACAGCGAGCGTCATTAGACAGAGACAAGACGGCACAATTCTAACCAGAGTTGTAAACGATCTCGAATTTGGAACCGCTAACTTGGAAACTGAGAGGCTGAGCGTTGACGACGAAGACTACTGCATTCGCAATTTGTCGAGGTGTGAGATCCGAGTAGCCATCGAAGAGTACGCCATACCAGCCACCAAGTCCGACGCGATGGCGCGACAGGACAGTCCCGGTAATGAACTTGACGGTTACTCCCTGGTCATTCCAGAATACGACTTAAAAGTTGGGCTTCTGGCACACAACCTACTCGGCTGGCCATCAACTGCAAAGCTATTGCGGCTACATGTTGACGCGATGTGCCTGACCCGATGTCTAGATCTTTTTACAGCCATCACAACAAGCTTAAAATGAGCAAAAAAACAGAGACGAATGGTTTGCATTTAATGGATGGGAGCTAACAGATATAGCTTTGTAAGAAATTTACCGATGTAAATTCCCTGTGAAGTTCACGGTAAACTTGCGCCTCGAGGCCTGCTTGAAACATACTGCTATATGGAGTACCTACAACGATGTGTTACGTACTCTGGTCACAAAGTTTAAATATTCTCCTCCTATGCCTGGTGGCGTTTACTAAGCGCGTAGGACTCCCGCACGCGTTGTGTCAGTGACCTTCATGTTCCTGAACGACGCACGTTTACGGTGTCATCTTCTACACCTTCTAGCAGCTCAGGTCCAGTAGTCCCCCCCCTTAATCCTCGTGGTGTAATTGCTGCAGAGGAGCATTAATCCGCCCGCAATGCACCTGGGCCCATTCCCGACGACACCACCGCACGTAGAGGGTGTGGCCTACAACCACCGGGTCAGCTGGCAGGTGCACATCGCCTGGATAGTGTTGCTCCACCTGTCGAACACCAGCTCATACTTCTGGTGAGCTGGCGAATCTGCATTCAGTCACAGTCGGGTTCCATCATATGTTTAGATCTGTTTCGGATAGATCCAGAATTACAGCGTTATATGCATTTGCCGTGAGCCGTCGTTTGCGGTGTTCTTGTAGTGTCTGCGGTCCAAATCGAATTGCATCAGCGTGTACAGGCTCTTCTACGGTGGGATTTTGGCCCTGTCTCTCACGAGCTTTCGATCCGCGCGATCACGTCCGTTTAACTCCGCGAAAACAAATCTTAAATTTGGCCAGGGATGCCAGGGTATAGCAGCTTCACATGCTGAGTCGCTTTGATAGCATAGAAACAGTTTGATTCCATGCTTCAACCACACTGGGCACATGCAAGACCTGTCAATAGCGTCCACTATCAAACCGCCACTCGGCATGCCTTGGCACATTATCCTAACATAGTTAGCAGATTTACACAACCGACCCGCGATGCACAAAGTCACCTTTCTCAGTATCTTTTGAAACCGTTTGCTCAGTTGAAGCACCGGATCCATGAAACACACGGATAAGCAGCAGCAAATGACTTTAAAATCTCTGGGTAAGAGTAGCGGATAAATACTTATTTTCTAGCTCTCCGATATGCCGGTTAGAAACCTTGGCTTCGGTAGCAAACGGGGTGTTGATGTTTCGTATGCCATCCGCGAAAGATCCGACCGAGCCACTAATTCAAAAGGTGTAGCCTGTTGGCTGCTGTTACCTAGTTTGAGAGTGTAGTGTTAGGTTTCAAGCTCGGCTGATATGTGGTACACTTGCCACCGAGAACATCTAGGATTAAAACCCAATTTTTGTTACGTAGTCAGCAACCCCAGCAAATCGGACACACAATGCAGCAGCTCCTTTCCAAGAAGCGATAACGAAAGCAAGTTTGCGCAAGAACCGGTCCCAAATGTAAATCGTACAAATTACGAAGAATCAGGTGCTTCTACACCAAATCCAACTTTGCATCGCAGCAATATCTGTTCAAATTCTGCATGGCGTGAGACCAGCACATCAGAAAAGTACTAACTGGGATATATGCGACCGATGCATTGAACTCACCACAGTCTGCGTCCATCATCACAATATCGGTCTTAAATTCTACACGAATTTCGTTTTAAACCACACGCTTGAGAAAGAGACACACCAAGATATGTCTTCTTCGCGGTGTTGATAAACACAACAGTATACAATTGGCGAGAATTCACCGCTGCGATCCGAACTGCCAATCACAAATACAGGGTACTTCTACTTTGTCTACTATCCAGATGCACCACAGTGATCATTTCAGGATTTTGTTGAACTTCAACCTCGCTCTAATATTGAAAGCATGCCAATCTAATCCGAAATGGGTTGCCTTCAGAACCCGCTCTTAGCAGGGCTCGACCCACTGTTTTGTGGTCGAAGCCCATAAACGAGCAAGTCGTTACGATCTCAGTCCGTATTCGCCAAAGCATACTTTCGCAGCCTGCAAATCCCCAGAACAGCAGCCATTCCGTCACACAGTTCTGCGTCTTTTCAAGCCCTGGTACTGGCTCGGCATGCGTCGCTCCCATATCCCTCGACACGCATACGAAGACACTAATTGCGCCATCATAGACGGAGTGTCGTATAATTTAGTGTCCATATACTACTAAATCTCTCGTGCCAGTTTAGCTTCAACTGGGCGGTAGTGCTTCATCAACTATTGTGCGTGCGTCCCTTGACTCAGTAATAGAGTGGAATCAACTTTTTGACATGTGAGCTTCTTTTAGCGAGTCGTATATTTTTCACCGGATGCGGTGCAGCGCTTAGAGGTACATTTTTTAGCGTGCAGAGCACTTTGTGCCGCGCCTAAGCCAAGAAGTCTTCTCTTCAATCGATATGATTCATCGTGCAGTGTGCTAGATTTTTTATCGGTTGTATGGCTCGGTAGCTTCTCTTTGACTTCTTGGTAGAACCCTCCCCCGTTCTTAACATTTCACACCGAGGAGGTCACCCACGACAACCTTTGTTCCCATTGTGAAACTAAGAAAAAGTAAATATGTATTTGCTTAGACTGTGAAACGCGTTCATTTTATTTCATTACTTAACCCCTCCCAAAAAAGGTAGAAAATATGGTCTTCAAAGACTTTAAATGAGAGCCACTTGGTGCCTTCCAACAAAACTTTCATAAAAAGTTTAATCAATGGGGTTAGGGTGAATTAAAGATGATTAAAAAGTCACAAAAAAAGGGTGCTGTTTGGAAGACGTCTCGTCAAAACCTTTATCAAGCACCCTTATCTGACAACTGATTTAAATACAAACGCGTTTAACTATGTTACTAAACAGGACCCCTTAGTGAAAAGAGTTTTTTTTAAATTAAGGATTTTGCCAAACTTCAACAGGGTTGAGTGCGAAAGCCCGCGAAATCTCCGGCGCTCCGGGCTATTCATTTTCAAATAGAAGGCCCAAGTGAGATGAATAATCGGCGAGAAACCTCACGTACGTTCACATGCTATGTTCATCTCACGAGAAGTCCGTATCAGCCTGCAAAAGGAATCTAACTCAATCGTGGACCACACACGTGTGAGGACTTCAAAATGGACCCCAGCCATACTACAACAAAGAGCAACGAGCAGAGCGTCATGTGCGAGCTCCTTTCCTGTTTGAGTGCCACATATACTATTAATACTCTCAACCCATGTATGTGAATGTTCCGGCAAGCAGACCGCCTCATCTCTCGTCGAAGAAGCGCAAGTGTAGGCAGGATGCGAGCTCTGCGATCGACGGAGAAGCTGCCACCAAGGGATGCTGATCATTGAAGAGCCTGTTCTTCTACCGGCGCTGCGTTCTGTCCACTACTTAGCCCGGTCGCTCTGCGGCAACAACAGCATCGCAGTCGGAGCAGTGTTGGTAAAGTCCCCATGTTTCGGCCAACGATAAAAAGTCCATGACGACTGAAAAGGCGAAATATGTATTTTATTGCCAATAACGGCCAGAACTAAAACAACACGTTTTATCTAAAAATCTGTTAATTGCCACAACATTTGCAAATAGTAGAAGTTTAAAGAAGAATGAACCTCCTGAACTTCTGAAGAAGGCTGCGATGTGTGCCGGTACAGGAACAAGCCACAGCCAGTGCCTACACATACTAAGACAACGTGCTGTCGCTGCTTTTGTCCAAGACCACATGCGCTGTCGCCGTCATGATGAAGGGCAAGCTCGTTGCGAGCATGGCCGCCGTCACAATGCTGTCGTTGTCTGAGAAGACGTGCGTAGTTGCCGTCACCGGTTTATGGTGCTTAAACCTACGCGCGTATTCGCTATCATGCTGCCGGTCCATGTCGCGGCGAGTGTGGTTGCTGACCCAGAGCTAAAGTTGTCTAAGATAACGTGCGTATTGCCGTCCGTATTGATACTGCTCCTGCCATGCGTCTCCGCCAGCGCTGCTACTACTCAAACCGACCTTCGTATTAGCCGACGTACTACACATCAAGGTCGTGGCGACCGTGGTTGCTGCTCCAGTGCTGATGTTGTCCAGCATGGCGTGCGTAGTCGCCGTCACAGTGCTGCTGTAGACCAAGGTGACGATCGATGACGTCGTAACGCTGCCGGTCGAGATCGTGGCGATCGTGGTTGCCGTCTCAGTGCTGATGTTGGCCAAGATGACGTTTGTAGTCTCCGTCACAGTGCTACTGCTGGCCAAGCTGACGCTGACACTCTGCTGTTCAAGCTGGTGGCAAGCGTGGTGCCGTTCAAATGCTGATGCTGGTCAAAACGACGTGCAAGCTACCGAGCCTAAAGGACATGATGGAGGAGAACGACGGATGTGTTGGAGGGCCTGAAGGTGAAGAGTGAAATTGATCAAGTGAGGCATTCACTGAAAACGCTAAGGGATTAGATGATTTGGTCACGCATAGATGTCCCGATAGGCTTCACGAAGGCCGAGGAGAGGACGAGTTGGAACGTCAACACACAAGACAATGCTGATGAGCTGCGTGGTCTGCATTGAAGCAATGTTTGTTGATTACACTATTGTTTTCAGTTGAATGATCAAATAAACATTCAATAGATGCAGCTAATCTACTTGGCTGTTTATCATCGTTTTATCCAAACAACTCTGCTAGCTTCACTTTCTGTCCACGAAATCCTCGCAGTTTGACGGCTTCTTGAGGGAAGGCTCAATCGCTATGACCGATGAATGGTTGCTCCACAGCTTCCGAAATTTCTTTAATTTCGTCCAGATCGACTTCGTTCAATTCTCGCATGTCCCTTGAGACCCTGACGCTTGTGTTTACGCTTGTACGATCTGCTTCCTCGTAACCGGCACCAATTTCGTCGTCTTCAAAACCTTCATCGAGGAATTCGCCTTACAAATTCAAAGTTGGATCGCCGTCAACACCGTCTCCGGGTCTTCGCTGTCCCTATCTTTGTCGGCATTCACCGCGCCATGCTGTTGCGGTGACGGGCTGAACAAGCTCGGATAATTTGCTGCATCTAGGAATATGTGCCTCTCTTCTGGAGATATCATTAGCTTCTTCTTGGGATTCTACAATGATGCAGCATATTTTTGTGCGCGTTGACGGACATGTTTGGCTACTATATGAAAGTCGAGATCCTTACTTGCCGCCATTCGATTGCGTTTTGCCGTGTGAATGAGCCCAAGCTCACTAAACAAGCGCTCGCATGTGGCAGTTTTGACTGCGATTGAGAGCACTCTCATAGCGAGCTTCGGCAACAGGCTCGTTGGCTTTTCCAACCCAACGCCTTCCCAGTCCTCCATGGGTGGATCAAGGAAATCACTTGGCTTCATCCTTGTGAACCTTCTCTGCATCCATGCGAGCATGTCACGTCGAAGTTGGCCAATTTCATCGGTGCCAAAGAGCCGTCTGTAGAAATAAGCAGCAATTTTGGCAAGAGTGCCGATTCCAGATACCACAGTCTCCGGTAGCTCTCTCGAACACTCCACGTATACAGGATGCAAAGCAAACCAAAGCATAAATAAGGGTTGCTCGCACTGTTCCCAGCGATCTTCGACGCACTCTATCATTTTTTTGATGAACAAGGTGCTGCTGAAATCCCTTGTAGATATCGCCAAATGAGCGAACTACGTCATCAACGGTGTCTTCGTCTCTTTATAGGCGATACGAAGCGAGAGATAGCGGTGCAAAAACCGCCTCTGCTTCTCTGAGCTCATCCCAGAACGCCGGATCTCCAAGAACATGAAGCTGCGACGGAAAATCACTTGATCTCTTGTACTGACAATGAAACATCTGAAGCGCTGACTGTACACGTAGTAGCGACGCGAAACACCCCTGCGTTGAATTCCATCTTGTTTCACACAATGTTCTCAACCCTAGCGGCTTTCCATAACATTTCTTCATCACCTTTCTCGCGCGTAGCAGCCGTTTTGACGAGGTGTTCAAGGTATTGACCGCAGTTGCAACTTTGGCAGGAGCACCACGAAACGAAGATCGCAGAACCGCTTTGACGAGAATTTTCACGGCATGTGCGAAGCAGAAGAGAAAAACAATTTGAGGCCACTGTAGCGACAATATACGACGTGCACGACCCCACTGTCCCGCATTGTCGGTAATAATCGCTCCAGCCTTCCATTTCTCTTGCTGCGCTTGAAGTAACACTTGCACCAATTGGTCAGCAATAGCAATCCCGTGATGTCTATCACCAGCGTGTAAAAGGGCTTAAGTAAGAAGTACCTCAAATAGCGCGAGCTGGCAGCCTAACAAATGATCCTTTGAAGTATTCTGCCAGACATCGGAGAGTAGATTAACCCATCCTTGTGCTCTTTCCTCCATTGCCCTGAGCTCATATGTGTCCATCGATTTGCAGTGCTTAGGGGGAGGTCGGAGTACAAAAAGAGCAAATAAAAAAGAGCATTGCAGCTGATCTAGGTCGAGGTAAAATACCTGTTTATTTAATGTCAAAATCGGTATGTACCGGTAAATTGAGCTCATTCAACGATTCGCGATGGAAGGAGGACACGGTGCTCATGGAGGCGATCCCCCCTCTCCAGAAGAAGACTTTGCGGCTGAACCTCTTGGCAAGGCTCTTACTGAGAAGGCACCTCGCTTGGTGTGGACTGATTCTCGTCTGCGTACTCTCCTCCACCTCCGTTTGATTGCGTACGGTGATCAATTTAACAAACACAAGAGCAGAGCGCTACTGACTGTACTGTGGAGCCGTGTGGTCCGTCGTTTTAACAAGCAGCATGAAACCAAGGCCGTTGTAGATCAGTTACGTAGCAAATTCAATGCTATGAAGGCGTTGTTCGGCCAGATCCGCGCCGACGAGGCTACTACGGGAAACTTGGAAAAAGCGGTGAAGTATCCGAGCTACTGGTCAGTGCTCGTCGAGTTTTTTGCTGATAAAAAGGGGCTGCGTAACCAAGCATATCTTGAAACCCTTGTATCAGCTCCGCTATCTCCTTGTCCGTGGACGGTAATCGAATATTCTCTGACGAAAACGATGTCACCACATGAACAACTTGGCGAATAAAAAGTAGTGCTTGCGTTTTGCCAGCGCCAACAATCTGTCCAGCCGCGTTTGCACTGCCGCCGTGAGTGACATAATAAAAGGCCACCGCCACTCGATCTCTAATAGGAAAATGTGCGTTATGGCGAGGGGCTGGGCGTACGCTCGGCCATCTCTGCTCGATACGGGATACAATAGCCAGGAAAGTTGCACGATTGCACCGAAAATTTACTGGAAACGAGCCGTCTGCAAATATGGGGTCATCTAGAACTCACTGCCATGTTGTGTTCCGTACGGAGAAGCGTCGGGAAGGTTTCCTGGGCCATCGACGCTTGTCACTGGCAAGAGTAGCCACTGCGGCAAATACAAGGGAGAGCGCAGCCAATTTTTTCCTCCCCTTCATGTGTGATCTCTTTTTTTAAAAGACCAACCTGTGGTCTTTTTTTAAAAGAGATAACCGAAAATCAGTCGGCCAATCAGGTCCAAGAAAGCTATTTAATTTTTTTGCTCTTTTTGTACTCCGACCTCCCCCTTAGCGTGCTCTTTCAAAATGCGGCTACTTACGGTTCACCGAGAAGGGAGATAGTCCGTTATTCCTAGACATAGCAGCTCCAAGAATTGCAGCGTTGACGACTGTTCGAAGAAACGGTCGGGGAGATGGTTATCAGCGTGTAGCTCAATGAGTGAACAATCAATCTTCTTGACATCTCCCTTGGTGAGCTTCCGCCGCTGCTTCTTCAACTTCTTGGTCGATGTTGGCTTGCGTCGCTTGTGACTTGAATATGGCCAGTTTGGGCTCAGCCGCAGAAGAACCAGAGTGCGGCGCTCACGTCATTGGCCTGCGATCCTTGTACTGCTTCGTACAGGCGGTTGCAGCGTACTTGTTCCTGAGCACAAGGGTTGTCTAATCGGCGCAGGTGTCGCTTCTAACGACGACGTAGGACTCGAGTTTTGTGCTCTCGGCGGCGTTTCCGGCGCTGGCGATGAGCTTGAAGACGCTTCCCAGCTGAGCGGCCTGGTAATACTCGCATTTAGCTAGGTAACTGACAAAGTTGATCGCTCTGCCAATGATCGCCTTCGGCGAGGTGGTCGTTACGTTGTTGTTGAGCGCAGCTCTGCAGATGCTGCACTCCCGAAACGAGTAGCCCCCTCCTACCTCACCGAGTTCTTTGAGGTGTGTGAAATGCCTGTCCTCTCGAGACGCTGGACGGCCACCACCAGCAATGGTAACGACGCACTTATCGCTCTCTCTCGCTTATCGGAGTCAAAACTTAATGTGAGGCTGGGGGCGATTCGACCGAAACTCATTTGGCCTTTCCGTGGCCGAATGGCCGAAACTTCCTGGCAAAACCACGTTCCGGCCAGCGATTGACCGAAACATAAAGGCCACGGTGCCAACACTGGTCGGAGCCTCCGTCACCAGCTTCCATCGTATTGACAGGTACGACTGCGACGTGAGCCCCACAACGGCCCATCAGGCGAGAGTTTTGCTCTGCCCATTGGATCCAAGAACGGTGCCCTCCTGATTCGCACAGTGTAATGAGTCCGACGGACACGACACCAACGCGCTGGGACTCATCGTTACACCTTCGACTTGCGCGTCTATCCCGGGGGAAAATCACTGTTTCCTTTGGCGAGGAGCCCAAACAATAAATACAGATCGGATCTAGTCATGCACCCCACGCAAACTCCCATGAGCAAACCCAGCACCTGGAACTGTTTAAAGATATAATTGCCTAGCATGCTCGACGTTGAAAGACTTATGTTTATCATGCTCTCGTCAATGCCGCGTTTCCAGACTACCATCCAGTCGGAGTAGAGAGGACCATTCAGACAATGAAGAGTAATGCAATGCGCATGCGAATTAGGCGCTGCCATTCGAAGCGGCGCTTCTCCCTTTTCACTCTCCTCTTAAGATCTTGCAGAGCCACTTCCATTTTGTGGTGCGTCTGGGTCGCCGGGCAAAGCGCTATAAGCATGCCATAGTCACTAGCCATCGCCACTGACACAGACAATGGAAATCCGAAGCGAATTGCTGGGAAGGGGGACCTGACACCCCCATATCCTTAAGCGTAGAGCTATTTTGGCTTTTTTAAATGTGTCCCAATCCACGGTGAATACGAAACATAGCATGTTACCAACCTCAAGATCGTTTTCATTGGGACAGACTAAAAATGTATCTGTGGTTTTGGCTCGTTTTTGAAGTGGGCCTGACATAAACCCGTCACCAGGCTAAAAAGGGGTCAACAAAAACTCTGATTTAACCGTTTTATAAGGCACGGGGTCATATTTTAATTTGATAGTAAAAAAAAAAAAAAAATTAAATGTAATATGGGTCTATTGACACTAGCTAAAAATTCTCCTTCGGTATCGATCAAGCTGGGTGGGATCCCAAATCCACCCTAGAAGCGGCCATTCCAGTATGCAGTACCAAGAAGAGAAACCGAGATCCAATGCGATGGCGATACCAAGTCCAGAAATACTACCGGCAAGCTAGATCCCAGGTGAACGAACGACTGCGG
>NW_003303611.1:101618-106294 GCF_000142945.1 Phytophthora infestans T30-4
TTTCTCTGGACACTATCAAATGTATGGCGTCAATGACCAAGCCTGCTGCGACCATCTTAGTTGATTTACAGCTATACTATTCTGTTCAAGTCCTAGAAGAACAGGTGATGCAGCTGCATATCTCAAGTGGAAGCTCTCGCTGGCAATAAAAAATCTCCCAACCGGGCAGTGTGATGTTGGTGACAATGCATACACCAGCTCTAACTCTCTATTGACACCATTTTCGCGGCCCCCGTACATCCACAGCTGATCACAACAGCTATAATTTTCATTTAAGCCAGCTACAAATTCGTGAAATGGCTTTCGGCCTGCTGTCAGCCTTTTAATGCTCCACTGGAGATTGACTGGATTTAAACAGAAGTCTCCTACAGATCAGCGGCGTGCATTCTTCATTGCTGGTACATTAACCAGAGGCTTCGGGAGAACGGAAGCTATACTATCTAAGAAGACAAAGATTTAGTCGAAGTAGTTAAACAAGCAAGAGAGGTACAAGAATCACCACCAGGTTAAACCGTTGACCCTGTGAGCTCTTCGCGTTATCGGCGTCTGTACGAGTCCTCACACTTGTCCATCGACCCTGACACCTACCACAATTATGTGTGGGTTCGTGACACAGCTGATGAGCTGCTTAAGCGCGAGTCAGTATTGCGCCCACGTCGCAACACAATCCAAAGAGCGCAAGAAGAAAATGAAAATTACTTATCGAAGCGCATCACTTCAAATTGTCTCTTTAATGTAAGGCGTAAGCAGCGATCAACTATCGCGCAGTGCACGCAATCAAATTACTCAATGCTTGTCAATGTAACAGCGTCCCTGGAAGCATAATTCCAATTAAGTTTCGTATTACTACAAACGCTGCTGGTGCATGATAAGGCTCTTGGCTAGCTCGGGATCCGCAACACCTTCAAGATCGGACTTGCGAAGGCTAGCCGATGTAGCCTTGTGATGCGATAATGAGCTGGTCCTCGCTTCAGTTTTTAGGCAAGCAATTTTGGTTGCAGTAGATGACGTACCAGCGACAAACTCCGCCTTGCGTATAATTGTCTTAATCACTTGGTTATGTCACTCCGCAGGTCTGTTACCTGGCGTAGGTGCGCGGTGTCCACCTAGGTCTATCGAGTCATTTCACCTTCTGCATACATGTCGCCACAAGCAAATGTAACCAGATCCGGCTTGACCTTCGTACAAATTCGAAAGTAGGCGGTACCGAGGCTTCCAGTACAGAAGTCGTAAAACGCGTCGGAATGCTGGTTGAACGCATAAAGCATAGCGCTCGCCTTTACGTAGCTGCGATTGATAGTTTTCAACAGCTTAAGCAGCTTCGGGGAACCGTGAAGCACGATTATCGGTTAATCGATGTTTACCAAACGGGGATTGCCCGCGGCCTTATCGTAGAACTAGTTATAGCCATCAAAAGGTGGTGTTCGCGATTTCTTCCCCCACATCCAGCCGCGCACGTGTCGCCGCGTCATCGGATGAAGCGAAGCGATTGGCAAACCGGCTGGAAACCTGTGATGTGGTGGTCACTGGCCAATGGAATGGCAGTGACCAGCCAAGCCAATTATTTAAGTTCAGCTGGCCAGATTACTCTTGTCGGCGTAAACTTAAAATTACGTGTGACTAGACTGACTACAATCATATCGGTTCAAAATCCCATGGATTTGCAACAATCAAGCTTCCATCCGGAAATTGTGATTATGGGACGCTCTGCGAAATTTCCGACCAAGATAAGATTTAGGATTCGTAGGCTTTCATTGGTAGTTACAGAGAAAAACAGGATTTGAGAAAGATAGGTTTTAGGATGGGACCTGGATACGTGCGTGAATATCCGGTTGTCAAGAACTACTTATTTTGTGCGGCAGCTACTAGCTCGCCACCGCCAACTCTAAATTAATCACTTCTCAATTTGCCTTCAAGCAATAACTCCTCTTCTCCCCTACAGCTGTCTCCGACGCCTGTACTCGCCGACTCCGACGCCTGTACTCGCCGACTCCGCCTCTACGCTTTCTCGCACTACTTTGTGACATAGTAGCACTCGTCGTGTCAAGCTTTGGTTCAAGTAGGGCACTCGTGGTGGCATCGCCAGAAGCGAGTTGTCCTGAGGTTATTGGTGCCAGCCACATAGTTAGGGAAGCACTAGATCACAGGGGGTATTGCCTCAGCACGAACTGTTACGTTCAGTGGCTAGTTGATGTGGCTACGCACTAATGTGGTACACACAATTGGAAACTCTTTCTGGTGGCCTGCGGCTTAGCGCTTTCACGTTTTACGTGAATCCTTGCCCTGCACCAGATATTTACGGAGTGAGCGTCCGATTAGATGCTCACTTGGTTGTGCTTGATCTACATCCGTTGCTACTGCATCTGTTTCAGTGTGCTTGTTTATGGGTAAGCGAAAGACTCACCAGCCCGTAGATTCGTTTGTAAACAGCACAAAGTCATTGACTGATCGACACAAGCAGCTCGATCAGCTTCGTCTGAGCTAGTAGTTAGCAACCATCGAGCAACACAAGCTCGTCCGCCTGATCCGAAACGAAATTCCGGATTCTAAGGACGCAGCCGCCAGGAACGTCATTCGTAATTTAGTGAATTGCTCAAGAAATATATTGAGCAAACGCAAGAATTCTTGAAGGATCTTTTGATCGCTCCATCCACGTCGACAAGAAACGTAGATTGTAGGGAGAAACTTTAATTGAAACCTTTTCTCGCTTCGTTTAACTTCGGTTTAGGGTTCTGGTATTTGCGCTGAGAAGTCCAGTTTGTAATGGCTCAAAGAAGGAGTCGTGCAGCTGATCTCCCGTCACCGAACCCTCGTCCTCGTCAACAGATCCGTGTAAGTGCTCCGAGCGACGCTGAAGCTACTCAGCCAACAATGCGAACAATTACAAGATCGCAAGCGTCAAGTGAAGGGGCCAGTGCCAGTACACAGGCTGAGTCAGCCTCCCCTGCTACTGATGCTGCTCAAGATGCGGCTGGACCTGAGACCATGTCCATGCAGCAACTGCTAGTATACATAACGCAGCAGCAACAGCAGTATAAAGCTCAGAAAAGCAAACCCAAGCATAAATAAGGGTTGCTCGCACTGTTCCCAGCGATCTACGACGCACTCTATCAGTTTTTCTTGATGAGCAAGGTCCTACTGAAATCCCTTGTAGATATCGCCAAATGAGTGAACTACGTCTTCAAGTCGCTTTGAAGGCGATACGAAGCGAGAGATAGCGGTGCAATAACCGCCTATGCTTCTTCTAAGATCATCCCAGAACGCCGGATCTCCAAGAACATGAAGCTGCGACGGAAATCAGTGCTCTCTTGTACTGAAGATGAAACATCTGAAGCGCTGACTGTACACGTAGTAGCGACGCGAAACACCCTTGCATTGAATTCCATCTTGTTTCACACAATGTTCTCAACCCTAGCGGCTTTCCGTAAAATTTCTTCACTACCTTTCTCGCGCGTGGCAACCATTTTGACGAGGAGGCGTTCAAGGTATTGACAGCAGTTGTAGCTTTGGCAGCAACACCACGAAACAAAGATCAACAAACCGCTTTGACGAGATTAATCTCGTCATGTGCGAAGCAGAAGAGAAAGACAATTTGAGGCTACCGTAACGACAATATACGACGTGCACGACCGCACTTCCCCGCATTGTCGGTAATTATCGTTCCAACCTTCCACTTCTCTTGCTGCGCTTGAAGTAACACTTGCTCAAATTGCTCAGCAATAGCAATCCCGTGATGTCTATCACCAGCGGGCAAAATAGCGTAAGTAAGAAGTACCCCAAATAGCGCGAGCTGGCAGCCTAACAAATGATCCTTTGAAATATTCTGCCAGCCATCGGAGAGTAAATTAACTCAGCCTTGTGCCCTTTCCTCCATTTCCCTGAGCTCATTTGTGTCAATCGATTTGCAGCACTTAGCGAATTCTTTCAAAATGCGGTTACTTAAGGTTCGACGAGAAGGGAGATAGTCCGTTATTCCTGGACATAGTGATAGCAGTTCCAAGAATCGCAGCGTAGACGAATGTTCGATGAAACGGTCGGGGAGATGGTTATCAGCGTGTAGCTCAATGAGTGAGCATTGAAGCTTCTTGACCTCTCCCTCGGTGAACTTCCGCCGCTGCTTCTTCAACGTCTTGGTCGGTGTTGGCTTGCGTCGCTTGTGGCTTGAATGTGGTCGGTTTGGGCTCAGCCGCAGGCGCTTTTCAAAAGCCAGAATGCGGCGCGCACGTGATTGGTCTGCGATCATTGAACGGCTTCGTACAGGCGTTCGCAGCGTACCTGTTCCTGAACACAAGGGTTGTCTAAAGGCGTAGGTGTTGCTTCTAATGATGACTTAGGACTCGAGTTTTGTGCTCTCGGCAGCGTTTTCGGTGCTGGTGATGAGCTTGTAGATGCTGGTCCCAGCTGAGCGGTCTGGCAATACTTACATTTGGCTAGGTGATTGATACAGTTGCGCGCTCTGCCAATGATCACCTTCGGCGAGGTGGTGGTTTACGCTTTTGTTGAACGCAGCTCTGCAGAAGCTGCCCTCCCGAAACGAGTAGCCCCCTGCTGCCTCACCGAGCTCTTTGAGGTGTGTGAATCGTCCCGACACGCTGGACGGCCACCACTAACCATTCTAACGACGCACGTATCGCTCTCTCTCTCTCTCTCTCTCTCTCTCTCTCTCTCTCTCGCTC